>NW_021637095.1:0-72078 GCF_004799145.2 Neltuma alba
TGTTCTCTCTTATGCTCTCTCTCCTTATTAATGAGGGCATTTTTGAAAAAAAATATATTTTTTTACACGTTGATTATTTTTAACTAATTTTAACTGTTTTTTTTGAATAACGTAATTAGTATTCGTCTCTTATTAATAACAAACGGAGGGAGAATAGTATTTGAGATTCTCAAGATATATAGTGCAAATCTGAAAGATGATTTCATTCATTGATCACTGAAACATAGAGTACAATTGTTAAATAGGCTGCAATCTATCCCTCATCTCACGTTTCGAGATATTTTTATTGAAGAATGATGTGAAAGGAAGGGTGACTACTGACAGTAATGGGAAAGATAAGAAACAAAGAGAGGAAAAAAGACGTCATGAATCAGAAGCCTAGAAACAAGTAACCAGCTCTTATACCATGACAGACATGAGTGAAAAATTTATTTATGCTATTCATAGTGGGGCGTTATACAAAATTTATATACAAAGAATAGAAACTATCCTGGGAAATTAAATAAAATGCGCAAAAACTAAATCTCTAAACTAAAGGGGTTGAAATTCCAAGATTCTGTTACAAAACAACAAATAATAGATTACAATGATTACAAATAATATGTAGTAATTATTCTTAGAACCATAATTTGTTACAGTACCTGGGGGCATGGCTTCGTTTCTTACTAACCTTCTTTACATTTATCTTTCGTTATATATATTCCAATAAATAATGAAAATCATAAAGAAATTATAATATAAATTTTAAATTTGGTTTTTCACGTTTTTAAAATCTTCTCTGTTTAAATTATTTTTTTGTCCAAAAGTCATTGTGGTAAAAATCGATGAATACTATGACAATTGACTATAATTCTTTATTATAAATTCAATTTGTGACTATTTTTAATATTATATAACATTTTTAATATTTGAAATAAATATCTTACTTCGTTGTAAATTATGATTGGTTTGAATTCAACTAGTGAATTTAAACTAATGCTTTGATTGGTTGAATGACCCGTCTGCTTTTATTATGGAGAACTTATGAGCATCTATTGATTATTATGCTCCAAAAATCTCCTAGGCGTCCACCCAAAAGCCAAAAGGAAAGGTGTAATGATTAGCTAAGATTTTGACTTTTGTATCTCATTTGTTGTCATGCTAATATTATATCCTGCAAAAGCTGGTATTATTTGACTGAACTTCGATATGTTAATGCCTGTTTCTGTTGCATTCATCAGAATGGAGAGGCAGCGCCGAGAGGAAGAGCAAAAGCGGCCCTCAAAAAAAGCAGTAGATGCAGAACAGTCAGCTCCAAATAGGGTGTGCGATTATTTAGTTCCTTCAAGGAACTAATGGCTTGCTTTTTGTCTCATCATACCAATGTTAAATTCGCTTACATAGGACACAAATGTGATGGAAACTTGGTTTCCCCTTATAGGATAGTAGTCCTCAAAAAGGTCAACAAAGTGGGGCAACCTTAAAATCATTGAAAGATAAATTTGGTCTACACGACAAAGATGCACAAGAGACATCCAGCTTGAAGATTGCAGGGCCTGAAGGAGAGATAACAGCAGGTTTTTACAAATTCATCCTGACGGTTAATGTGGATCTAACTATATCATTAAGGCCATTCCTCTTGCGGTAGTGTCATTTATTTACTTGTTTCTCTTTTCTTCTAATTGTCGTTCTTTTATCCCGGATTAAAAGCTTCAAAAGTCATCTTACTTAAACGAGTTACCTCCTTTTGTTCTGTTGTCATCCTTCTTATCAAACAGCAGCTCGCAATAGATGTATAAATTCAAATGTTGTTATATGCACCTCTTCGTGGTGGCTGATCATCTCATCCCATCATTTTATTTGCATCGGATATTCTTGTCTATGGCTCTACATTCCTGCAATTATCAAAATTGTCAGCTGATAGAGCCGGTGATTTACAAAAGAGTAGGACATCATTTCCCAAGACCTATGGTAGACAATCTTGGAGGGGAAGTGATACAGAGAAGACTAACACCAGTGGTCAAGAGATTTATCCCAAGATTTATAACTGTGAGATTAAAATGGTAAAAGACAAGTCAGGTTAGGTGTTGCCATAGGTATGGATAGAGTTGGTGGAGTAAAGATTATTTTTTGGGGGTATAAGATTAGCCTTTCCGTGAAAAGGCAAGGGAGTTCAGTCTTTTGGAAGTATAGTGATGTGTTTGGGAGAGTTCCGACCTCTTGAAAGTTCAGAGTCACTGTGTTGTGCCTTTTTTTTTTTTTTCCTCCTCTGTTTCTTGTTATTTTCATTGTAATTTCTGTATCTTGGTGTAAGAGGGTCAATAGTTTAGCTTGAGTTAGTTATTTCCCTTGTAATATCTTTTAGTTGTTCGGTAAAAGTATCATCCATCTCAAGTTATTTCCATTTTTCTTGCCGTCCATTTGTGGTTTTCGTCTGTCATTGGCTTATTAGAGTTGAGGGCTTTATCATCGGCTTGCTGATGTACCTTTTCTTCTTTTCTCATGTCACTTCCAATTACTGAGTTGCATGCTAATAAATTTGTTCTCATATTTCTCTTATCTGCTTCTGTCATTGGAAAATCTGTCTTCTTTCACAGTTAGACTTGTTTCATTTACAGAACTTTTTATATTGCTGCTTTTGCACTAATTGGTCTTGCACTTATTATTTTAAGTTCAATAATTGAAGACATTGCTGAAGCACAGGACAATTTTGAATGTTCTGTAGCCGCCACCCCCCCCCCCCAAAAAAAAAGAAGGAATAAAATAAACTCTTGGTTATCTTTTCAAGGTGATGAGGTTGTTTTATCCTCTCGTAATTCTCTTCATATCTTATAAACCTTGTTTTTCCAGAAGAAAAACATATATTTTCAAGTTAATGAATATTTAGGTGTTTAAACTTACTGTAATTTTCATTAGCAATTCCCTCCTTTAGATATTTCATGCTAAACTACAAATAATTTCTAGACGATTCCTATGTATTATTTTCTCTCTCCATTGGAATGCTAGGTATCATATGAGATAAATGAGTAATTTGAATTAACTTCTTTCTCAGCAATATCTCTTCTGAATGCAGGATATTTATATAAAAAAAGCGGAAAAGGAAAAGTAATACTTGGAGTAGAGTAGAAGATGGTTGTTTTGAATGAGAAGACTGGGAAGGTTAGTAAATCATCTTATTTAATGGTCTGATGGTGAGTTTAAGTGAATTTTTTTTTTTTGGCAAAGAAATCTCATTCTGAAAGAAGAAAGGCGATGAAACCCAATAGAAACTAACGATATTGACATATTGGTGAGGTTCTGATTCTTTCTCTACGTGGAGAAAACAGATGAGAATGAATAGGCTAGTTCTTACCTTAATATAAATTCCTAAAACAAAGTAGAAATAAAGACTAAAAGGATTAGATGGAAACAAGCACCCTCTAGATTTTGAGATGGTAGTGTCTCTTCCAAAAGCTACCAAATTCTTTCTTTTTCCCTCTACGTTTACCTTTCAATATATAACCTCTTCTAACAAACTTCATCCTTCCTCCCTCCCTGTCCCACCCCCTTCTCTGTCCCCTCACTCATAACATTTAATGGTTTTCCAAATCTCCTTCACATGCAGACATAAGGATAATTCTTTGGCAGGGCTCTCTAAGGAGCTGCTTCTACAAAATGGTTTGGGTAATTATTTCCACTTATGTTGTCCCTGTCTCTGAATCTACCTCAAGCTTGGGGGTGAAGGTATGCTAGTACGACCCTTCCTAGGTGGGCTGTAGTTTGGAGGTTCCGCCTATCTAAAAGGGGTGGTATCTGGGGAGAGGATCTCCTTTAGGGTTGTAGCGGGATGGGAATATAAGTATTTATAAACTCAAGGGAAATGGAAAATTGAATATAATTTAATCAATTGAAAAATTATGTTACCATTTGGGCAAAAGATGATGCTTTAATTTTCAGTAAGGTGATTTTGGCATTACACGAAAGTAACTTCACCAAGTTGTATGATGCCATTTGCTAAGCGTATGACTTAATTTTCTAAATGATTGAACAACTATTTATGATATAATTGGGCATGAGATAAATGGGAAATTCAAGAGCCTCATCTTTGATAATTCATACTGCCATGATAAGTCAAGGCCTCTCATAAATTTGATGTTATCTTTGATCAATTGAAATTTCGCTTTTGGTTTCTCTATGTTACCCATAATTTCTTTTTGCTTTTATTTTTTAATTATTTGTAAAATAATATTACAAAGCATGTTGCATTAATCATTCCAGCATACGGTATGTGCAAATGCATTAGTATCTGCTAGTGATGCATTGATTGATGAGGAGAACAATCAAGTCTTGTTTGATGTGCTATGATTTGCCTTGCTGCAGCTTGGTTACACCAAAAAACAAGAGGAGCGACATTTCCGAGGAGTTGTTACTTTAGAGGTATGGATTTCTTAGAGAGCGAAAAAATGCCCTTGTTATAACAAAATTAATTCGTGGAATGGCGGATATAATGGTCTGCATAAAATTTCTGAATCCTGTTTATTTAAATTGGCAGATGCGTTTAGGATAGTGTAGTAGCCTACAATGGCAGCTCCTAGAGGTTTCAAATAACAAAGAGAAAATGGGTTTATTAAACGATAATATTTAATTTTTGGATGTTCCTTTTTTAATTTGAATTTTATAACCAGGAATGCAATATTGAGGAGACTTCTGATGATGATGCTCCTGCCAAGGGTTCTAAGGATAAGAAGGCAGATGGGGCTGATTCTGGAAAATCACCAAGCCTCATTTTCAAGATAACAAGCAAGGTCCCCTATAAGACTGTCATGAAATGTAACTCTCTCACTAACATATGCATTCTATCATCGCCCGGCCAAATTATGAATGATTGAATATAACTGAACAATCTATGTCAATGTTGCAACATGCTTTTGGCAGCTGAAAGTGTAGTTGTGTTAAAGGCAGAAAACATGGCTGATAAAGTTGAGTGGCTAAACAAGCTAGGCAATATTGCACATTTTATTAAAGGAGGAGCTCAAACGATAGCTGAATCTGGTTTTCCTATTCGACAAAGTCTTTCTGATGGTTCTCTTGTAAGTTAAAAGCTAACTTATCTCTCTTATTTGATCTGTATAATAGCAAAATAAAAATTTGCACTCTTTCTTTACCGTACCATAGGGAGAACCAACATGTTGGTTTATTTGGGATTACGCCATTATACAGGAAGAGGTTTCCCAGTGATGCATTTCACCCCTCCCCTGGCCACTGGCCTGGCCAAGATATTTATTCTGAAAATCAGTTATGAATTTCATGAAAGTTATGAATCTCTGCAGCTACATTTTTTTCCCATCTTTTTCTATTTACATACCTAGCCAGTTTACCATGTGTCCAATAAGTTTTTCTTTCTGGCGTCTAGAATCTATTCTGCAGCTACTGATGTTGAGTACTCTTGTAGGATGCCATGGCTAGAAAGCCTGCGGATCCTGAAGAGGAACTTAGATGGATGACGCAGGAAGTGCGTGGTTATGTTGAAGCGGTTCTTAATAGCCTTGCTGCTAATGTTCCAAAAGTCAGTTTCTTTTATTATTGCTATATTTACTGTCTTTTTGTTCATTGCTGTTAATGAAATCATTTAGTTTTCTCTGAGCAGGCAGTTGTTCTTTGCCTAGTAGAGAAAGCTAAAGAAGACATGCTTAACCAATTATATAGTTCTCTCAGGTTCATTCTGTCTCCTCTCTCCTTAGTTTCAATTGAGTTTTCTGTTTCTTGATATGCCAGCAAGCCTTCCCTGCTTTTCTACTTCCATGATTCAAACAACTTTTAATGTTCTTGCAACTCCATTATTATTCTATTACACATTTGAATAAATACTAGGTCTAGTGGGTTTTCACTTTTGTTTCGATTTTTTCCCAATAAGTATTAATTCCCATCACTTTGAGATAAATATATTCATACACATAATAAGCAGCATTAAATTCAATTATCTTTATCATCTAAACACTTCAAATCTCACAATAAAATTTGGCAGCACTAATTTGATCTGCTAATGTTGACAGTGCCCGGAGCTCAGCAAATATTGAACAATTACTCCTGGAAGACCAGAATGTAAGGAACAAAAGGGAGCGTGTCCATAAACAGTCAACCCTTCTTTCAAAACTCATTAGGCAACTTGGCGTCCATGACAATAGGGCAGCTGCTGCTTCTAGTTGGTCTGATGGAGGGGCAGGTAACACTGCGCAAACCTGAATGTTCTTGAGGTTCTCTCCCAAGAAATATGCCGGGAATTGCAATTTACCCGGTTTTTTTTTAAAGGGAAGGGGAGAGGATAGTCTGTTTGGTTGGAAGGAGGAAGGTAAAAAATTTTGTCTTTTTGTGCTTCCTTCCCCTCCCCTCCAAATAAGTCGATTTTGACTTACTTTTTTCCAGTGTTATCCCTCCTTACTTTCTTCAATATATATTAATTAGTTATATATATATATTATATGTGTGAGTATACATATTATATATATCTATTAATATATTAATTAAGTAATATACCCCGCGAGAGCATGGGTACCTTGTCAGCGATCAATTTATAGGTACCTATGTAGACTTTCTTTGAACCGTGACTCAAAACTACTCTTTACGACACCCCCCCCTAAAAAAAAAAAAAAAAGGCCTGAGTTCACTGTTTCATGTTTTTAACACTTGCGAATCTTGAGCTACCTTAGATAATACAATTTATTGAAATTTAAAATTTAATCAAATATTTTAGTCTGCGCATCACAGGGGAGATAAATTTCTAGTTCCCATTGAAATCAAGTACTATCTATATGAACTTGTACCATAATTTAGTCTAATAATGTCAGTTTCTGGTCATTTGTTCCTTCAGAAAACAACATAGGAAGCTCTGTACCTTCATCTGGTGAGGATTGGAAGTCTGCCTTTGATGCGGCTGCTAATGGTCGAAGTGACTCCTATAGGTATGGATCTGGTGGTCACAGTAGACGTTATAGTGACCCATATCAAAATGTTGAAGTAAGCTCAGGTTCAAACTCCGGCAGTCGCCGAACACCTAACCGATTGCCGCCGCCACCTCCCCAATCTAGTTCTAGGTATTAGATAAAGTTACAAATGATCTTCATAATAATAATTTTGCAATCTTGTGGATGGATGTTTTCAGTTTTGACTGCCTTATATTGAGGCTACCCCACAGCCATTCTTTATAACTAGGCTAAGTTCAAGTGGCTTGGGTTTGTAGAAAAATTGGGGTAAATTGCATAGACAAAGTTTATATAAATTTTGAAGTTTAAAAATTTATATAAACTTCACTGAAATTTTATAGACGTTTTTTAAAATTTTTATAATATACACAAATTTTCCTAAAAATAAATGAGATGTGTATTCCCAAATAAAAAATAAATCAGAGAGGCCTAGGTAATTTATTCTTCTTCTTTTTTTTCCAAGTTTGTGCGAGTTTTGAAATTAGAGAGGTTATGATTCAACAAGGATAGGGAAAAATTTTATATTTTACTTTGTTTTCAAAACAAAATTGCATGAGTTATATATATAATATTAATAAAATTTGCTGAAAATTCATATAATTTATTCTAAATATGGTTTTTTTGAATTTCTTCTCTTGGTATCCTAAGCTAAGGTTATCTTCTAGGCATATCAACGGATTCAGACTAATCTAGCATATTTATGGGACCCCAAGGCAGCTTGCCTACCACAAACCCAATGTTTCCAAGCGGGACTGAATCCCTAACCTTGTTTAAACTAGAACACTTCCAGCCAGTCGATCCAAGTGTTTGGTGGTATTCTAATATGGCTTTGACAAAAGGATTGTAGTGCGGCATGTCCAATATGTTTTCCTTCAATGGTCAAGATGATAGTGTTCCCAATCGTCCACAATATCATATCTCTTTTTCAACTCCGTCATCTCCTCGCATTTTAAAAAAAAAAAACAAATTATTTTGTAGGTATTTATGCTTTTTTTAAAAAATTTTAATTTATTATTTGTGTGAAAATTCATAAAAACAAATTAAAAAACAAAGTTTCTTGTCTAAAAAAATGTTACTACTTAAATTTTTGAAATTTTGTTAGTAGAAAATAAAGCTTTAATTATATATAATTTGAACATTTCTCCTATAACTCTTTGTTTAATTTTTCCTTCCAAAACTTTGACCTTAAATGTGTATGCGATTGAAAGTGGCCAAATAGACCAAACAAAACTGATTCTCAAATGTCTATGAGGAGTGAAGGTGACGGTTCCATTTTTAAAACTTGTTGGGAATTGAATATAAAGATTGCAAATTGTTGCTATTGAATGATGCGCTAAGGATCATCCTTATCTTCGGGATGAGCGAATTTAATCTGCATTATTGAAGAATTTGTCCGGAGAAATTATCTAGGGCTCCGTTTGGTCAGCGGGAATTAGCGATCACGAAAACAGAAGGGAAATGGAAATTGGATTTCCCTTTGATTGATTGGCGTAAAAGTGAAGTTATTGGGAAGCAATTTTCAAAGAAGTGCAAATGGCTTTCTTAGTAGACCCAACATTCAAACTTAGAGTCAAGAGTTGACTTGTATTTGTGGCTTATAAAATTGTATTAATCTGTTTTTAAATTCGTATTAGTTGTAAATTTAAATTAAATTCGTGAGTTAATTTATCAATTTTATTTTTTTATCTTATACAATTATGTTCAAAGAACAAAAAATTGGACCATGTATTTCTGGACAGAGATGGTAAAGTGGGTGTGGTAGTGTAACCAAAGATGCTACAACTAGGTGGATCTGCGATTTTAGCTGCAAGATAATAGTAATTCCTTTGATGATTGCTGGGCTACTGGGTATCTTGATGACAACTTTTGTTGGATAAGGGATACAAAAATATTGATTTTTACAGTGACTATATTAAAGTTGTTAGTATTATTTCAAGGGGTTGTGATGATAATCACCTCTTTAGGGAAATTATTGATGACATTAAACTTTTGTTACAGAGAGATTGACTGATTAATTTGTATCATGTGAGTAGGGAGGAAATGGGACGGCGAATAGGATAGAAAGATTAGCCCATAGACTAAAAAATACTTGGATATCATTGGTCAACCAATACTTGGTTATCATTGGTCAACCACCATTTCTTAACCGAGAGGTGGAGATTGATGAAGAAAGATAGGCTTTGTTCTCTTGTTTTTTGTTCAAGTGTTAACATCCAGGTTTATTCCCCCCAAAAAAAAAAGTTGTTAAGTCATGCTGCCTTGTTATAGTCATCGTGGTCTTCTTTTTTTTTTTTTTTTGATGAGGACCTTTGTATAGTCTTCTATTACCTTCGATCCTTAATATAAGATCTTTTTGATTTTTATTTTTGATCCTAATTATAAGACTCTAATCAACTTTGTCTCCTATATATATATATTTTCTCAAAGTAGTCCCTCTAATAATAATAGTTCTAGCTAATAAACTTGATTAGTAAGGATATTTTAGGGAAAAAAACACCTATTTATTATGAATAACTAACTTAACTTATTTCTTTAATCTCTCTAATTATCAATTAGCTATTATAATTAGGACTAGAGGTAGTATTATTTATTTTTTTTGTGGATGCAACCTCATCCTCTGATTGAAAGTTAGGACTCAAGAAGCTGTAAAAGTGAAGCAAGAGGAAGTTTGAATTTGAAATACATCGAAATCAAATTCTTCTCATTTTTTGGTATTTTAATTATTTAATCATATATTTAGCTATTTATTGTGATAGGGGTAATCTCTTGTGAGCTTACAATATAAGTTTATAATCTAAGTTTACATCCTTGTTATAAGTTTACTTAAATTTGAAAGTTCAATAACCTTAAGTCCAATGAAAAAGGCAAATTTTTCAGGTATCCATTTTTATGAAGAAACCCTTCATCAATAATTTTTTTAGATCTCACATACAGGATTCTTTTAATGGCCAAAATACCCTTCATCATTTTTTAAAAGGTTAATAATATATTTAGTCTCTAAAATTTAACCTCATTTTAGTTTTAGTTCCTAAAATTTTAGCCATATTTGAAATCAATAGTTTTAGTATCTGAGATTTGATTCCATTTTATTTTGATCATTATTTCAAGGATTAAAAACATTGTTCTAGTCCAAGGACCAAAAATTTTTAGAAGGATAAAAAAAAAAAACTTCAAGGACCAAAATCACTAGTTTTAAATTTAAAACACCTAACTATTGATTTCAAATTTGAAATATAATTGGTGATGGAATTTCTTGCAATTGTTTCAGTAAAACTTGGGGTCACAAACAAACAAAGACAATACGACATAAAGTTTGGAATATGAACAAACCTCTAAGTTGGAATGAAACATTTTTCAATCGATGATATAAATTACTTATATGGACCATTAACTTGTTTAATTCAAAATGCAATTAATAAGTTGGCCCCACCACAATAAATATCCCTTTTAAATAGTCAATTCAGTTTGGCAACATGTGCACGTGAATTCCAATGAGTTGATCCCAGACAATGCTTTTGAAAATATATACTTCTGACCATAAAAACGTACACGTTACATTATTATTAATCCGGAACATTACATAAACACATGTAATTACTTACAAGGACCAACTTGTTTAATTCAAAATACAATAAATAAAATATTCTAAACACCCTTGTATTTTATTTTAATTATACATACCTTTCCTATATTTTAAAAAATGTCATATGCATTTGAAAAAAATAATAAAATAAACAAGTTTAGATAAACAAGATTAAAAATTTAGAATTATAACATTAAGTAATTTTATAATATTATAGAAATTAATTAATTTAATTCGGAAGTTTAGCGTATTTTACTCAAATACAAAATTAATAATTTGGCCCTATCACAATAAAAATCCCTTAAAAATAGTCAACTTGTTCTGTCCAGTTTTGCATTAAAATTACAATAAGTTAATCCAACATCATACTTCTACAAATACCTCTAAACCATATAAGACGCACGCACCCGTATGTGTATTATTCACCAATTATTACACAAGCACCTCATATATATGTTTTCGTGTATCCTTCCACTTCTCTCCACACATTAAACTTGTATCCATGGCCATGAAAATTCAGAAACCTTTGCTTCTTCTTCCTCCTCTATTCATCACCATTTTCATCTCCATCTCCCCATCAATTTCTCTCTCTTTTGGCCTCAAAGATAGCTTTGTTCAATGTTTTTCCTCAAATACAACAATCACTAATAATAATGCAACTTCGCAAGTCATATTCACCCAAATGACCCGTCCTATCAACCCATTCTTCACTCTTCCATCAGAAATCTCATGTTCTCACACAAGTCAACCCCAAAACCAATCCTTATCGTCACTCCAAATAACATCTTTCAAATCCAATCTGCCATCACCTGTTCAAAACAACACGGTTTACAGGTTAGAGTTCGAAGTGGAGGTCATGATTATGAAGGTCTTTCTTATACCTCCCATGTTGAACCTTTCATAGTTATCGATCTTTTTCATCTTAGATCGATAAGTATAAACCTTGAAGACGAAACTGCTTGGGTTGAATCAGGAGCAACAGTTGGAGAGTTATATCATGAAATTGCTAAAGCAAGCAGTATCCATGGCTTCCCTGCAGGAAGCTGTCCCACAATGGGCATAGGAGGACATGTAAGTGGTGGTGGATTCGGTACTATTTTCAGAAAATATGGTTTAGCAGCTGACAACGTTGTTGATGCTAAATGGTGGATTCTGAGGGTAGAATCTTGAATCGAACATTAATGGGAGAAGATCTGTTTTGGGCCATACGAGGAGGAGGAGGATCAAGCTTTGGTGTTATCACTTCATGGAAAGTTAAAATCTTACGTGTCCCCCCAACAGTAACAATCTTTGATATTTCTACAAATGTTCTTGAAGATGATGATGACTCAGCAAAACCATTCATGCAGTGGCAAAATATAGCAGATAAGCTTCCTGGGGAGATTTTTCTTCATGCAGTAACGGGAACTGGAAATGTTAATCTGAATGGTTCATCTTCTAAAACTACTAAAATTTCTTTCACAGGATTGTATCTTGGAGAAGCTGATAAGGCTGTGACTTTGATGAGTGAGAATTTTGCAGAATTGGGTTTGCAGAGAAATAACTGCAAACAAATGAGTTGGATTCAATCTGTTCTTTATTTTGCAGGATACTCAGTGAACTCCTCCATTAATGTGCTACTTCAAAGAAACCAAAAATCTCAGATCAGTTTCAAAGCAAAATCCGACTATGTAACGAAACCTGTTCCTTTGTCTGGTTTGAAAAGGCTATGGAAGATTCTATTATCTGAGGATAATCCTCCATCGTTGATACTGACACCTTATGGAGGAAGAATGAGTGAGATTTCAGAATCAGAAACCCCATTTCCACATAGAAGAGGGATCATATATGGGATTCAATATTATGTGTCGTGGGATTCGAATAATAATAATGGGACGACAGACAAATATTATTTGACGATGATGAGAAGATTGTACAATTACATGACACCGTATGTTTCGAAGAATCCGAGGGCTGCGTATTTGAATTATAGAGACTTAGATTTGGGGGTGAATACAGGTCTAAATACAAGCTATGAAGAAGCAAGATCTTCTTGGGGATCTAAGTATTTCAAGAATAATTTCCAAAGATTGGCTAAAGTGAAAGCTTCTGTTGATCCTGGCAACTTTTCTGGAATGAGCAGAGCATACCTCCTTTGACTGTTATCTGATAGAAGACACACACACACACACACATATGGAAATTTAGGTTTGTTGATTCTTAATTATTGTCGATGGAGTTCTAGAGTTTCAAGAAAGAATTGTTGAATATCCAAACTCTTCTGTCAGCAAATATGAATATGATGAATAATAAAGGGAAGTTTATTTTATTATTGGCCGGACCCACCAATTTTACTAATGTTTAAATTTCATTTGTATCATTTTTCAAATTCGTAGTCAAATTTGTATTGCATGTTTTTCGACTAAATGATAAGGACTGTATTATTTATGACTTTTTTTTTCCAGAAGAATTATTATGAAGGAATGTAATTACCGAAAACTCCCACAAGCAGCATGTGATAACAGATTCCGGGACAGAAAATAACTATGGATCCATAATACTCAATTATTATTAGTAAGACTTTTTTATTACTACTTTCGGTTCTTAATATAAGATCCCGTTTGACTTTTGTGTTGGTCCTAAATATAAGATCCCAATCCATTTTGTCTCTCATATTTACTCAATTTTTTCCAAGATAGTTCTTTTAATAATTAGCCAACACACTTGATTAGTAAGGATATTTTAGAAAAGATAACACTTATTTATTACAAATAACTAACTTAACTTCTTTTCTTAATTTTCTCAAATTAGTCAAGTGACTATTATAATTAGGACCGGAGGTAGTATTAAATTCTTTCCTTGAGGTTTCATAATGATTTTTTTCCATTTTTTATTAACATATTGAGAGGGTTTGAAACCCTTAACCTCTATTCTTATCTTACCCCACCCTTGGTATATAAGCCAGCATGGAGAATTTTATATTGATAATTAATTAATATTTTAATGATGATAATGTGATAGATGTTGTATTTAATATTGATATTGGTATTGAGATTAATAAAATTATAAATATCATAATCAGGCAAAGACGACATTAGACGTGAAATTAGAATTCTGAACAAACTTGGAGTTCTAAAGTCACATCGTCAGGCTGCGCTAGGTAATGACTATTATTTTTTGAAAGGAGAGCAAAAGACCAAAATATTAATTACTTATGAAGACCAACTTGTTTAGTTCAAGGATGATAATGGAAGATATTAACATTTTAAAAGGAGCTTTGGAAGAGTGAATATTGAATTCTTGATTTTCTTTTAAAACAATCTCTCGTGTATTGTACAAGCTAATTAAATTCTAGTTTTACCAATGTATTGATAGGGACAGTATTTTGAATAGAATATGTGGTTAGCAAAAGAAAAAAAAAAAGAATTAACTAATGGAATAAATTATGCAAAAAAGAATAAAGTATTGTAAATATTTGCCCCGCAGTTCAACAAGTGTTGGTCCTAATAAATGAGGTTATGGTATGAGATCTTAATTCAGTTTGAATTTATGTGAATATAAGAAAACGTTTTTGGAATCGCTACTTCTAATTAAATCCGACAATGCTCGAATCTAGTCTAATTAGATAGCAATATAAAAAAAAAAAAATCACCCCACAAACTTGGTGATAAACAGCTGAGATTTAGATTTTCATTCTTATGGAAATACCTATAGTTAATTAATACTATCTTCAGTTCTTAATATAAGACTCAATTAACCAATTTGAAAAAACTTAAGAAAATTACTAAACTGTTTTAAACTATTTATATTCATTTTTTTTTTCCAAATTAATTTACCCCACTTACAAATTAATATATAATATAATAATCTATATGAGTATTTTAGAAAGGTCATGTAATATATGCTATAATTAAATAATCTAATAACTTTCTAAATTTCTCTAAATTGGTTAATTAGATCTTATATTAAGAAGCAGATTAATAACTAATTCTGTATGGTCGAGTGTGTTTATTGAAAGAATCAGATTATTTGATTTGATTATCCAATATTTAAAGTTTTTTTCCTACTATTGAAACGTAAGCATACATATGATGTTGGAATAACTTTTTATGAAATATCATTAATGCGTAGAAATACAGTAGAACAAAAAAAAAATGTAACTCAAATTGTTCATATTTTCTTATTCTAAAGATTAAAAGGTAGAACAGTAGATTAAAAAGTAGAACAATAATAAGCTTTTTATTTCTAATAAATAATAGGGAGAATTACAATGAGGTTCTAAGAAGAAAAATAATTACAAAATAAGTTCTAAAAGTTATCATTTCCCACTTTAAAACTTGTCAAGCCGTTTAAGTTGTTATTAAGACTTTTTAATAATTATTTTCCTTCTTTGAGGCCTTATTGTGATTCTCCCTAAATAATATAAAATAAACAAGAACATTAAATATATAAGCTTTTTCTGAGAAGAAAATACCTACCTAAACAAGTTTTTCAATTCATGTAAGCAGAAAACAGTTTTTTTTTTAATTTTTTTTTTTCAAAAAGTAATCAATCAGGGCAAAATAATTTATCCTCCTTAATTATTTAAAAAATCTTGTCCAAAACATGAACGTCATTTCTGCATGAAGATTGAAAAAGGTCATCAAATAAGCCAAACAAAATTGACATACTATATCAACGCAGACGAGGGACACTTTATCTTTCAAAATGGCGAATCGAATATTAATCTAAAATTGTTTGCAATTGGATGACGACCAAAGTGTTGGGAAAGTTTCTCAAATGAATTGCTATTTTCAACTGTCAAAGCTTGAACGTCTCCCTTCTAATTGGTCTGACCCCAAAATAGTCTGCTCCGGGCATAAATTTTGGAGAAAATTGCTGAGAAAAATTACAATCAAGTTTCGAAAAAAGAATTTAATTATCTTAAACCCATTGACAAGTGAAAAACATGAATAGAAAATAACAACAGATTCATACCAGTCACTTATCATTAGAATTTCATCATAATTAATTTCCTTCCTCAAACCTTGCGGTAATTCTCCCAAATTGCTATGATGCTTGAAAAAGAAATATAATCATCAGAAAAATCTAAAGATACGTGAATATTATGCAATGACAAGTTTTAAATTAGAAAATAATAAGTTCATACTATTTGTTCATTATAGATTAGGAAATAACAAGTCCAGATATCTATAACTTTTTGCCTAAATGGACACCATCGTTTCAATGAACACCAAATTTAACTTAAAATTCAATATTTATCAATTAATCTTATTTAAATAAATCATTTCTTCCTTCACTTCTATATCATTGGCCCAAGTGCCAGTTACAGCTGCGCTAGTTATTATTGGCAGCAAATGCCTAAAGACATGGATGGTCACCGCTTCAGCATGTTATATACAATAATCCCTGAAAAAAATTAATAATTACAGAGTAAAAACAACCATATACATATATAAATATATATTTACATATAAAAGTTGTTATTGTGTCAATTTGTTTCCCCCCTCAGGATATCTTCCTTGAAAGGGCCAGAATCATGTAAGAGATTAATAACAAGCTTCACCTGTACAAAAGACAAGAAATCAAAGTAAACAAAATTGCAAATCATCAGGGTTAGATGAAGAGGGGTAATAATGACCTTTCACAAGAAAGGCTACACTTGAAAAGGGAATGAAACTGTCATTAAAAAGTATGTCTTTGGACTTTCTGGAAGAATTCGGTCGGTACCAAGAAAATGGTTACATTACATCCTTCGTCATACAAACGAGAACATAACCTCTTATCTAGACGCAACATTAACAGGAGATAATCTTGAGGTATGATCCAAAGTTGGAGATACTTGGTTTTCTGATCTTATTTTGCTTACTGCAGTTGTTTTTAGTCATGTAGTCAGAGAGTTGCATCACAGCTCGTCAAGTTAACCAACAAGTTTCTAGAGTTTGGCCCCTGTCTGGCAGTTTATTTTTATCCAAATGTTTATTTCATGGTTGGAAATTTCCTACAATTGCTTTCATTCACGAGTGTTTGTTGTTTGGACTGCTTTTTATCTTTTATGCTTGCGTATGCTTATTTTGGACTTCTTGTATGTTGTTTTTAATTGATTCTTTTATAAGGGGGAAAAACAAGTTTCTAGCCTAAGAAGAATAAGTTCCAGAAACAGAAGTTTTATCCCGACTAATATGAATTTGATACTTGTATTAGATACAGCAAAACAATGAAAATTGAATCTGAATAATACACATCATTTTGCCATATATCTATGTCAATGCTGGAACCTTTTAGACTCTGCCCACATGGGGCCTACCTTAGACAGCTTGGAATGAATGATTTCCCAACCCAGTTTAGTTGGGAAGTTTGCTGCTAAAACAAGGTTCTTATAAGGGACTTTTTCGGAGTTCGTTAGTTAAATTTGAACCTGATAGAATTGTTCTATATTCTCTTTTCTTTTCTCCTCTTTTCTGTCTATTCCATTCTTGGCCATTATATCAGTTAATTGTATTTAGTCCTTAACCCTTCCAAGAGTGAGAAAAATAAAGTGGAAAAATTGCATATCCTTTCAAGCACGGCATATAGTTCCAAAAGAACGCACATGTCAGCTGACAATTATCATACCTGAGAAGCTTCACGGATTAAGAAGTCTTCAATAGGCTTCCTAAATCCATTATCCGTCAGGTAGTGGCAGCTATAAGTTGTCACTGGCATATAGCCTCGCTGGATCTTATGCTCACCCTGAGCTCCAGCCTCTACTGTTTGAAGATTGAGTTCAATCGCGGCTTCAATAGCCTGTAACGCCAAACAGTGCAACAACTACATTATATGCTTCCATGAGCTATATACTACATCTTATTTGAGATCTTGGTGAACCATCAGTAATTCGAGGATCCAATCAAGGAATAAGGAGACATGAAAGCGCCAGAAAACACTTGAGAAACAGAGTCTCACTCAAAGATTGTGATTGAGAATTTAGAGTAAACCGTTGTGTAAACAACCCAAACCTCTGTGATTTTGTGCAACTGCTAGCGTCATAATAGGGCTGTTTTGAATTTCTTTTATTGGGAACTAATTTGTTTATCTATACAACATTAGTATAAGAGATAAAATCATTAAGAGTGTAGTGTACTTGAACAGGAGATAATGGAGAAGACCCAGTTTGGGAATCGTTAAGGATTTCTGTCCAACTCTCTGAAATCTTCTTTCATTCGCATTTTCAAATTGGGGGATTTTGGAGGAGAAAATTTTGCCAATCAAGGAAAAGGGAAAATTATCATCTGATCATATCTTCTACTTCCTTCTCTCCACTTTCCTGTTCTTTGTACTCCTTTCATTCTCCTCCCAATTCCCAAGCATGCTTATGATTTCAAAACTTCTTTTTTTCCATTTGTTACTGAAACTTGAAGACAAGCTGCAATGCAAACAATCTAAGAAAACAAGGAAAAGCTAAGACAAGTAAAACAAGAGGGGAAGAAGGTGGAAACTGGAAATGTTACAACGCGGATAAATATCAATGCAACTAGCATCAAAATCACATTCATGCTAAATAGCTTCGACGCTTGAAAAAGCAAAATACACTAATACAGAGTATAAAATGAGAAACATCCTTTTCTTTCAACACCAGAAACTGTTGGTGTAAGCCCTTACTGAGGTGAAATGAAAATTTAAGAAGAAAAGGAAATAAACTAGAGAATATAAACAGAATATACAAGGTAAAATAATAATAATAATAATATTAAACTCCTAGAAAAATGATGGTGTACCTGGTAATAACATGCTTCAAAATGCAAACTTGGATAATAACTCCGAGGGCTACATCCCCATAGCCGCCCATATAAAGTATCTCCTCCAATGAGATTTAGAGCTCCTGCAACAAGTTCATCTCCTTCTTCTGCAACAACTAGCAATACCTGATCTCCCATTTTTGATCCCATCTCATGAAAAAATTCCCTTGTCAAGTAAGGGCTACCCCACCTATAATATAAAGCAACAACAATGTATAAGTATCAATATTTGATACATCCCCATATCATCGGTGTGATTTGATTCTTTTCAAAATGAAAGATTCAATCATAAGGAACAGACTTGTTATCAGTTGTGTTCCTGTAGAACTTATAGAAGGAGTCCCAGTGCCTTGCCTGCCAATACAAATTCACAACAGAGGGAATAAGTTGAAACAATACGACTGTGAAGTTTGCCCAATAATATACCAGAAGTAAAATTTGCTTAATGGAAAGATAAAGTTATTCACATGGATGTGCAATATAAAAGTACACACCAAAACTGACCAGTGTCGGTCACTAAAATATTATTAGAAGCATCAAGACTTTTCCAACAACCACAAGCTTTTCAGATCAATTCTTGCCGTGAAAGAAAAATCTTATCAAAAAGAGGAAGACAGTAGAAACAAAAAGTCGAAATTACATCCTCCTAGAGGAAAAAAATACACAAACAAGATTATTAGTAACAAGATATTCTTCAATCACATTGCATATCTGGATTCAAGATCAGAATAACACAAAGGAAGAGCAACAGAATGTGGCCACACATAAATCCCTACCACCACATCAAATATCAGAGTTCCAAGGAAAATATAAATATGAGCATTCACTCCAACCAAACACACCAAAGGACTGCAAACGACTGCATGACACCACACAATTGTACACATTAACAGAGAAAGAAATTTTAACAAAGAAGAAAGTTACAGGAGTAGAATGAGACATCTCTAACAGGAACGTCATAAAGAATATGCAAAAAGAAAGGAAAAAAATAAGAAAGAAAACAAACGCACACAAAAACCCTTAAAACCTACATAAGACTAATAAAAGTACCTTTATTTCATAACCCCGGAGCCGTTTCATAATCAAGTTCTGTGCGGAAATCTGCACATAAAAGTTTCTATAATAATGTAGCCAACAAATAAACTCAACTGCTTTGATGTTATCTAAGATACACCACCATTATACTACATGAGGTGAACCCAGAAATGAGAACAATTGCTGCAACAATTCAGAATCAATTTTTTTTCCCCCATCATGCTGTCACAAAGAGTATGAAAAGGAAAACTGCTAGCGGATTTGTACATTGAACACATTTTAAAATTTTTCTTTCCATCTCACCAAACCTTCAACAACAAAGACCAACCTTTTTGCGCTCTTGGCGAATATTTTTTCTTTTACTTTGCTTCATGTCCATCAAGAACTCATCAAAACTGCCAGTTAGAGATACAAAACAAAATGAGATTGACTGATACAAAAAAGTAATCTTATAACTCACCACAGGAGCCAAAGTTAAATTACTGATGTATCATACTGATTGACTGCATCACACACATCATGTCACTTTTTTAATAGATTGAAGATCTGACAAACAAAGTTGGATTCCTTCCATGGTCCAGTATTTTAAGAAAGACAGATGTTAATTCAAGATCAGAGATGCAGCCATTTGACACGGGGAAAAAGAAAGAAAAGAAACAGTATTTAACGTTCCTTTGATGTCGTACAAATTCAATGTTAAAAATAAAAATATCTAAAAGGAATCAGAGTTCAGAAAGCATAAAACTATAATTGGAGCTAAGAAAAAGTTGACTGTCAGAGATAAGTGATATAGAGCAATTGAATAATAGTCTTTTTGTGAGAAGGAACAATGAACAAGGACATTCATGACCTGGAAAAATAAAATAAGAAAAATGACGAAGGACACATGAGCTTGAAGAAACAGTATGTGTAAGCAAACAAACCGAAACCTAGTTTGCATCACAGTAGCTTGTAATGCTTCCTTGAATTTTACTGCCTTCAGAAACTCTTAATAGCTTCAGACAAATGACATTGTGCCAGAGTGTTTTACTTATAGGAACTTGTCACCAAGCTATTGAAAATTACATGCAATCATCAGCTCATTTCAAGGGGAGGCTTCCATTACATGTTTGGCAAATGCCAGGGAAGAAAAGTAGAATAACTATTCTAGCTCCAAGCCTTGCCCACCTTGAAGGGAAGTATTGGAAATCATGTGATTAATAGAATTTTTGCCAAATGATGAAGTATTAGTTGACTTGTTTCTATTATGTTTTCATGTCTTCTTAGAATCTTTTTTATGTTTGGTTCAGTCCTCAAATTTATTTTAAATATTGTTTTGCTGCTCAATATATGGTTATTCTTGGGCCTTTAATGGGTAGACTCGTCAAAAGAATCACATGAAATTACAGGAGTTAATGGGCTGAGGTGGTTTCATTTCATTATTTGCTTTCAGTATTTGACTCTTTAGTTTGCATCTATGTTCCTATCGTTTTCCTTTCATGGTTGAGGGTGTTTTAGTGGTTCAGTTGTGGCTTACTTCCTCCTATATGTAGCAACCATTAGTTCAAAATAAAGAACCTCTTCAAGTCATCATTTTCTGGGGGGAAAAAAGAAAATCTTCAGCTTCTTTTGAGAGAGACCCCCCGGGGGGGCCTCAAGTTGAGGAAAAGAAGTAAAAGACGCTCATCAGAAACTCCAACTCAATTTCTCTCAGCCCAGATACAAAATTAGAATGCCTAGATGAAGCCAAAATGTATGCCAAAACAAACATACAAACCGAACGCATTCTAAGAACATTTTACACTGCCAAAGATGGGGCACATATAGTGATTCACCTTTTATAGTTACGATTTTTCCAGTGGTACTGCATTCCCATCCTCTGTAGAAAACCTTTTTCACCAAGCCTGTTCCACTCATTTTCAGTGGGGAAAGTAATATGCAATGATGAAAGCTGAGACTGTCAGGAAAATTAAGCCAGATTAAAAATGCATGGCAGATGTTCATATTAGAACAACAACCAAACGGAAATTAAGGAAACAAAATATAACAAAATCTTTCTATGCAAGAAAATGCAGATGGAAGTGTAATGGTCCTCCTAACCTTTAATACTTTCACTGAGCAGCAGCATAAATGCAAGTTAAGAGAAAATTCTAGAACTAGAAGTAGTCAATAAGAAACAATTTTCTAAACTCTGTCAAGAGTAAGAATTCAAGTCTCATATTAAGGGTCAATAATGAGAGCAGTAAGACATATGAACATGACATTAATTATAATGACAATGCTTCAACTGGTAGTGATAAAGTGACAAATTAAATATACGAAGGGATACTGGTAGAACAGAGGGTATTTCTACAACTACTTGCTGAAAGTTAAGGCCCTATGATAAATCTGATACCTTATCAGTCAGATCCTTCATTGCAGATACTATAATGTCAAAGACTTGATCCTTGTATGAGGTGTTACGAACTAGAATCCTTGGACCAGTTACTGGAGTGAATGGCACAGAGCATTGTAACTTTGGGTAATATTTTAACCCATAGCTATAATATGCATCAGCCCAAGAATGATCAAAAACAAATTCACCATATGAATGGCTGCAACCAAATCAATAGGTGAGAAGACAGACAATAGATAAAAGGTTAGATAAAAGCTGTAATACAAAGCAGCTGGAAAATTACTTTTAGAACAATAGACAAGCTCCATAATGAACTAGAAAATAACTTGCCGCATGGATGATGTAACAGATGCCAAACCTTTTAAGATAGAGTAGGACAACACCTACAATCTTGTTGTCTTCATCCTTGGCAATGATGTGGCGGGGCATCCATCCTGTTTCCTGAAATTGTGAGCAATAATAAGAAAATTCAGATGTTTTCACAGTATCATTGACAGTTTGGCACTGGTAATATGAAGAAAAAGTTGCGGTAACATCAACCATGGACCCTGAATGGATACAAACAAAATGTTTGAGGATGAAAAAGAAGAGAAATTCCTGAGAAATGAAAGACGTGTTTATTCTTGCTTTACAGACAATTGGTTTTATCAAACACCAAATAGCATCCAAGGTATTGTTAATAGAATCTCATTTTCGTTGCACACAAAATGACCATCTGAACAACATGGAAATTAGTAGCAACATGTCTGTGAATAACGATGACAGATCAAAGGATAAAAAAAACTAATTAGGACTCTGAAGCCTAAGAAATACTCATGATTTTAAAGAGAATCCAGTCAATTGTGATCATCAAGTGAAGCAATCCACAAATGGCAAGAAGGATAAAACCATTTGATTTGATTTTAAGAGATCTCAAATGCATTAACGTAGAATATTCTGGTATCCATGGGGTCAATGTACTAACCCAACCATGTATTCCATCTGCGACGAGAGAATGCAAACATAAAAGAGCAGTCTGGCTCAGAATATGATAGAACTTACAGTTAAGGAGATTATCATGAAATAGGAGGATAAGATAACATGACTAATAATAGATACAAAGAAAACCATTAATTCAGAAGGGGGGAGTGGGGGAGGCTTGATTTTGGGCCCCCGGAGGGATTTTGCTTCCTTAGCATTTTCATCTTTGACTTAGCAACATTGAACCTATTCCAAAATTGTCAGATTTACTTACAATGGAGGTTACAGAGTTTACATTGAATGATCCATGGTTTTAGTATAAAAGGGGACCCCCTGGGGGGTTAGGGGGGTTACCCGTTGATATTAGCTAGTCCAACATATTAAGCTATAACATGGCACAGCAGATGAATTAAAAAAAAAAAAAAACAGACAGAACCAAGAGCTATATACTTCCTAGCCGTTCAGATGACACGTCATTATAAAAAGATAAATAGAAGCTAAGATTTCCACACCTTCACTGCACTTCCGGAATCCTCCAAACTTGATAAAAATCCATGGGTAAGAAATGGATTGAACTTTTCAGTGCCCGTGGCATCCAGAGCACAAGCATCCCATTCACTGGATGCTACCTCTGAGATAGAAGATACAACTGAAACTGTTATGGTTTTGGGTTGTGCCAGCTTCACCATTGTGTCCTGAGCACACAAGTATCAATGAAAGGGCAACAGGTTGAGCATATCACAAGCAAATACAACGGATAAATCTTCAACGACAAAGAACTATGAAAGGACCACTTAAATAAAACACCTCTGAGCCAGACCCTGTCAAAGTAAACTGTCCCAAAACAGAATCCATTACTTGTGCTTCCCTGGACCTTCTAGACTGCCAAAAAAGTGCACTGATTCTAGATGGCTGAAATGAATTCCCCATACACTGTCCAGAGAACAGATTAGCCTACAGCGAAATTATCATTTGCAAAATCAGTAAATCTGCAAAACATCAAAGAAACTAAATATACCAAGAACTACACAGAGTTAATAGCATGGGCATAAGAAGGTATATATAGACTTATGCACTACTTTGAAACATCATTCGCCATTTTTCCCACTCAAACACAGAAGCCAAATCACGCGGACTTACAGAGCGAGTTGCGAATTTGTGACCGAGAAATGGAGAAGGCTTGCACCAGTTCACTGCTACTGCCATGGCTCCAAGACCCCGGGAGCACAGATCTTTCTCGCTCTTCCTCTCCTACCACTGGGGTGGCATTGTTGAATTTGTAAGTATCGCTGAAGGTTTTTTTTTTTTTGGGAATAAAAAACAAGAAAAAATTGGGAAAAACAATGAACCAGAGGGATTGACGACTAATTTCTGCCACGTTGCAAATTCTTGGAGGCAGATATCTGATCAAGGCCTGCATTGTTTCATAGTTTCTCTCCTGGCAAAATATTACGCGGGGAATGGGTTAACGTTAATTTCTTTTTTTGAGTGAATTTAACGTTAATTTCTTTTTTAGCATGAATAGTTAAGATTAATTAATTAGATGTCATAAATATATTAAAAATGCATCTTTTTTTTTCAATGATCCAGCATTTTTATTAAAAATGAATTAAGATTAAAAATTACAGCTGAAAACTGAAATCATAGAAGATAGTCTAGAAAATGTTTAAAATGATTACTGAAAAATTGAAAACCATTGAAAATGTTAAAGATAAATATTAAAAACATGAAAGATAATTACTAAAATGTGAAAAAAGGAATGATAAAAAATTAACTCAGAAAATACTTTAAAAATAGAATTACACTTAAAAACTATTTTAGAGTATTTTTATTAAAAATGATCCAGCATTTTTATTAAAAATGAATTAAGATTAAAAATTACAGCTGAAAACTGAAATCATAGAAGATAGTCTAGAAAATGTTTAAAATGATTACTGAAAAATTGAAAACCATTGAAAATGTTAAAGATAAATATTAAAAACATGAAAGATAATTACTAAAAATGTGAAAAAAGGAATGATAAAAAATTAACTCAGAAAATACTTTAAAAATAGAATTACACTTAAAAACTATTTTAGAGTATTCAATTCCGCTGAAAAAATATTTTAAATACTGAGAACACATTGGCTGGACGAACTTTTAAGGGTTAACAACAATGTTAACATTGTTCTTGAACAAAAAATGTGTCAAAGTTGCAATTGTCTTTCGTACCATCTCAATGTGAATTTCTATGATTAAGGAAAAATCATTATCTTAATTAACATGGCAATCCAATTTTTTCAATTCCAATACATATGATGAATTGTTATTGCTTTTTAACAGTCATTTTATACATTGCATATATTGCCATCGTCTTAGTCTTAAGCAAGTTAAATTTAGTGAATTTCTATACTGTTCAATAGTAGCAATTTTGTCAAATATTAGTCTTCAAGACTTCCAGAAATATATTTCTCAAAACAAGCAATACTTCTCATAATATAAGATATTTGAATTATTAGCGATGAACCTCTATTTTGTCTTATTATTTTATATCTTTTTGGGGTTTTCTTATCAACTAAAGCAAGGTAATTAGCATTTATTATTGCTATTTTCAATTGATGAACAATTTTAGTAAATAGAGCAAAAAGGTCATTTTTATCATATTTTCATGCTCGCTTTTAATTAATAAATTTTGGGATTTTTGATACTACAATTTGTTAAATCATTTTGTAGGTTATTCTGGAAAATTTGGAAAAAAGAAAGAAAAGATGAATTGTTATTGTGGAGACCCAAAAGAATTGAAAAGAAGGACCTAAGATTTCAAGTTACAGTGAAAGCCTCATGGATAATGAAACTCACCGTTTTGAATATGAGAACATTGGGAGCATCTAATTATAAGGGATATAGAGGATTGAAGGGAAGGATGCCGCCACATGTACACAAGCTTCGAACCTCTCCATTCCAATTCCCTGAACCATCAACCTCACCTACCTCCACACCCTTCATCATAACGCGACCACCACCATTCATCTTCCTTACCGTCGACGCTCCCTCTTCCTTCACCCAGACTTCCTTCTTCCTCTTTCATTCTGTTCAGCTTTCCTTTGACTTCACCAATTTGCGGTCAACACTTCTTCATGGCTGCTGAATCTATGGAGCTCGTTGTGACTGGATTTAAAGCAATAAGTAGCTGAGTTTTACTGTGCTCTTTGGGATTAAATTTAATGACCTAAGCTTGCGAGCTACAAAAGGGAGTCTGGTTCTAATCTTTAGTTTAAACTATATATTGATTATTTCTGGTTTGAAATTTGTTATGTGTAGTTTAAAACTTGGAATTACTAGTTGTAATTCTTGATTTGGATTAGAATTGTTGAGATTTGGATTGGTAATTTTAAGTTTGAGCACTTGGGTTTATAAATATATATTTAATTGTATGTTTATGCCTTTGTTGATTCATTGTTAGTATGATTTTTATGCTGATTTATGTAGAGATTATACTTGAAGTGAATTTAACAAATAATTGATGTTCTAGTTGAGCATTAATTTAAAAGAAACAACTTTTCTAAACCAATCCTTATCACTTAAGTTACTCCCACATCATTAATCAAGTTAGGATAGTCATTGGTTAATTTCCAAAGAGCATCTCATTATTAAATTCTTAAAATCCAAAATAGTATTTTCATTTATCATTTTATTAAAAAGCCCAAAAAAATAGTAATTAGGATTTACCTAATTTGCATTGTTTACAAAGTAGTTTTATTAAAGCAAATCAATTTTAAAACCCTCTCAATGTTTTTGATACTTAGTTTAGCTTAGATTTTCAAATAAAAAGGCTCCACGAGAGAGACAATCCGAATTGTGCACTATATTACATTTATATTCGGTTTTATTTTTGATTTAACTCAAAGTGACTAAAAAAGTTCAAATCAATGGCGCCGTTACTAGAGAGTCAATTTATTTGACTCTCTAGTAAATTAAGTGTCAACCTTATATTGATTGGGTTAATCTTTCGTGTGTCACTTTTTAGTTGTTTTAGTGTTTAAGTTCTTCTAGTCTAGATTGCATTCACATTGCATTGAAAATTTTTGAAAAATCAAAAAAATATCTTGATTTTATTTTGACTTTAACATACTTGCTTACATATCTTTTGCATTGCATTTTGCATCTTTGCATTTGTGCTGGAATTTCTCAATTGACTTGCTGTCTCTAACTTGGTTGTTGCTGTATTGGTGCTTTTTACTTGAAATTTTGAGCTTTTGATTTACTGCACCATTTCTCAAAGTTTCTTGTGAGTCGTTATTGCATTTACAAGATTGAATTGGTTAGTTCTTGATTCTAGACAGTTTTAAATTGCAAAATTTTGAGTGCAAAGACAAGTTTTGGATTTTATTCATACTTGTGCATTCATAATTAATACTTTGAAACCTCTTTGAGTGTATAGACATATACTTTGCTGAAACTCATTGACAAGTATTTGGTTCTTTGAGATTCACTTGATTTTGGTCTCATACTTGTGAATTTTTTATATTCTGAGTCTTGCTTTTGCACTTTGCTACTTTGAATTTCTCTGTTGCATGCCCAGAGATAAAGAAACCTTACTCTACAATCCTGAACTTGAGATAACTTTGAGGCAATTAAAGAAGAAAAAGAAAAAGGGTTAAAAGAGTATAAGTGAATTTCCCTTAGAACACCATACTCCTAGTGTACCTGACCAAAATCTAGACATGGACGCTTGTACTAGTAATGGTGGTAACGGTGAAAATAATGGAAGCAGAAATGAGGGTAATGGAGATAATAATGGTCATGGGGAAAATCATGTGCCTAGGAATAATAGTGAAGATAAGAGGAGTCTTAGAGAAATAAATAACTCTACTACGAATTTTGATCCTCATGGTTTTTACAATTTTGATGCTAATTTTGAAATCAAAGGTAACTTGATTAATGCTATGCCTAAATTTTTTGGTCTTTCAAGTGATGATCCCTATAGACACATTGAAACCATGATGATGGTATGCTCTACTATGAAGCCACAGGGTGCAAATGTAGAGGAGCTCTTAAGGAGAATGTTTCACTTTACCATGGAAGGAAAAGCCAAGGAATTGCTAAGAACTTTGCCCCAACACTATGCTACACTTACCTAGGAGCAACTCAAGAACGCTTTTCTTGAGAAATTCTTTCTTGTATCTCGGTCTTCCAAGCTTAAGAAAGCTATCTTTGGAGCACAACAAGATGAAGGGGAGTCATTCTATGAATATTGGACTAAGTTCTTAATCATGATGTCTCGATGTCCAAATCATCAATTGCCTAGGTCATAATTGGTTCAATGTTTTTATGAGGGTCTCTTGCCATACTATTAGAGGACTGTTAATGCTGTTGCTAATGGTTCAATTCTTAATCTTACTCCGCAAGGCACATGGGACCTCTTTGAGAAGACTGCCACAAATGACCAATAATATAGCACTAGAGATAGACAGTGTGTTAGAGAAGTAGTTTCATCCTCTTCTAATGATACGCTTAAGCAATTTATGGAGTAGATTGATAGGAGACTAGAGAAACTAGAGAATGAAGGGAACCCTAGACAATGTAATGCAATGGGAACCTCCCAAGCATTGGTAGCTCCTAGTTGTGATTATTGTGGTTCTCCTATGCACATAAGCAATGTATGTCCTTCAAGATATGAAGAAGTTTTTGCTATGTTTCAGGGACGCCCTACGAACCAGAAGTGGAATCCCTATTCTCACACATATAACGAGAGGTAGAGACAGAACCCTAACTTCAGTTGAAGGGATAATGATAACAGAGGGCCGAAACAATTTCAAGAGGGAACTAGTGGACTTGGTGCTTCTTCAAGTCATTTTCAAGAACCTTCAAGGATGGTCATTCCACTCCAGAACAATTCACCTTCTCAACCAAAGAGTGATGAGATCAACCAACTGTTGAAGAGTATGGCTGCCTAACTTAACAACATGGATAACCGGTTGAAAGAAGATAAATCCTTAAATGATAGCCAATTTTCATCCATTGCCACAATTCTACAAAAGATGCAAGGTGATAATGCAACCATTTGTAAAAAGTTGGCAGGGTTAGAGTTGAAGAACAATACTGTGACATCTCATCTAACTCAAGTGGCTAATACTGTGAGTGATCTGCAAGCCAGAAGTGGAGGCATACCCTCAAAAACAGTTATCAATATCAAGGTCCTTAATGCCATCACTCTGAGAAGCGAAAGGAAAGTACGCTTCACTAAAGAGGATGTGGATGAAGAAATAAAAGCTAAGCCTACTTCACATCCTACTACACTAAGCAAGAAATCTGAGAGCTCTAAAGAAAGAGCACTACTGGCTAACACTAAAGAGCCTACTGAAGGGCAAGAAGAAGAAAAGAACCATACTGAAGTGGTTTCAAATGCCAAGTGCACAACTTTGGAGCACAATGAATCAAGCCAACAAGGAACTATCACACATAAAGGTAAAGAAGTAAAAATCAGTTACATTCCTTTCCCTCAATCTTTTCTTAGATCACAAAAGAAAATGCATGATAAACAACATGATAATGAATTGATTGGGATGTTTAGCAAATTAGAGGTTAACATTCTCTTGTTTTAATTGATTAAGAAAATACCGCAATATGCTAAGTTTTTGAAAGACTTATGCACTAATAAAAGAAAATTTAAGCCACATGATAAGGTTCAGTTGGGATTGAATGTGTCTACTATATTTAAATCCTCTCTCCCAATTAAGTGTCAAGATCCAAGTTCCTTTACCATGCCCTGTACCATTGGTAAGAATCCTATTCTCCATGCATTATTAGACTTAGGAGCTGCTATCAATATGATGCCAAAGTTAGTTTATGAGTCTTTAGGGATTAATATTCTTAAGCCAACAAATGTAGTACTCCAACTTGCTAATCAGACCATTAGGTATCCACACAGAATACTTGAGGACATCTTAGTAAAAGTGAAAGACCTAGTCTTTCCAGCTGATTTTTATGTGGTGGATATAGCTAGTGAATCTAGGAGGAATGATTCTTTGATACCTTTTTTGATGTTTGCAAATACTAATATTAACTTGCCAACAGGGACTATTACTATGTTTGTGGGAGATCATTATGTGCGTTTCAACATGAAAGATTCCATGAAAAGATTATATGAAGATAATTCATTATTTGGTATTAGTGTTATTGATGCTTTGATTGATGATATTTCTAGTAAATATGGATTATCTTTTACACATGCTCATATTGATGGTTATATGCTACCCCCCACTTCTTCACCCCATTCTTCTCCCTTCCCTGTGCATGGTAATGACATGAAGTACTCCACAGTTGCTCATGTGGATTGTACTTTTTCCACACTATGTACTTATAAAGTTACTACATCAAATGTTCTCGTTTCTAACCAAGGAACAAAAAAGGGACCGGTCAAGACACCGGTTCAAGGGTTAATGGGTTAGATCAGAGTTAGACCGGGTCAGACCAGTAATAATTAAAATAATTTAATTTAATTAAAATCAGTAAAAATATTTATATTCTAATTATAAAAAATAATACTTAATTTTTAAATGGGTAATCATGTTATAAAATATTTATGTGTATAAAAAAAATTTAATTTCTTTTTTCTTCTTTTCTCTATCTTCTCTCTCCTACGTGCCATGACCTCTTTTCTCCTTATATCACACACCACGAAGCAATGTCTCTTTCCTTGGACATTGAACAAGTAGGTAGACCTTGGTCAAAAAAAAAAAAAGCAGGTAGACTAGGGGGTAGTAGCTTATCTTGCCTCCTTCAACAAGCAACACCATTTCTCCCTCCTCTCTCTCAAATTACTTACTGCCGCCTCACTTCTATTTCTTCTTTATCCACATTCATCCTTCTTTATTCATCCATCCCGCGCTCTCTCTTATCTTTCTCCTTCTCTTACAGTCATCTACGGATATATTTCAAAGCAGCACAAACAAAGATTTCTTTTCCTCAGCCTCTATGATCTGCTTTACTTCTATTGCTTGTCTTTACAGTGTCCATGATTTTCGGCAAACAATAAGACGTCCATTCCTTCTTTGGTGAACGATGAGAGTAGTTTTGGGGGGGAAAAAAGAAAAACTAGCCAACCTAGTCCACCCAGCGGTTTTTCTGGTTTTGACCTGTTTATTCTGGGTCGATTGGGGGCTGGTTTTTTAGCTAAACCATACTGAATCTCAAGCTAGTTCACTAGTTTTCTAGTTGAACCGGCTAGTCCAGTCCGGTTTTTTCTCCCTTGTTTCTAACTCAAATTGGCTTGAGGAAGGTATTGTGGGTGTTAATGCTACAGGTACCACTAAAAGGACTAATAACTCATATGAGCTTACAACACAATTGATCACAGAGGCCAAGTCCCCACAAGATACTATAGCAGCTCTTGCCCATTCCAAAGCCAATAAGAAAAAGAAAAAGAAGCAGAAGCAAGCCAGACTTGTTGAATGCATCTTGCAAGCTAACCCTTGCTCATCTGGTGATTCTAATAATGTTAAAGTACAGAGTATAGAGCCTCAAGAAACAAAAGCAAAAGAAGGAAAGTATAGACTCACATCTTCTAACATTAGGCACCTTATTGGCCATCTCCAAATACTTGACATTCATATTGATGATCTGAAGTTAAAAAAAAATGAAAAAGCAAAATTATTGGCCTTTAGTGAGTTAGTTTGGGTTCAATTCTCTGAATTCGAAACCCCACACCACGAGAGGAAAGCAAGATAGATCGGACCTGTGGTGATCACTTCTGTTTGTCCACATGAAAAAAAAAAGAAGTGCTGAAGATTGCTAAAGGGCAGCGGATACGAGTAAAGTTGGATTGGCTCCGACTTTACCATTCGAGTTATAAGCCTCCATAACTTGTCAGGTTGTCCCTTTCCTTCCCTTGATTCATTTTTTCATGTTTTGTAATTGCTCGTGATATCTGTTTAACATGTTTGTTTGATTTAAGTGTGGGGGAAGGGGTAATCCAGTAGGAAAAGGTAGTTCTGGTTGTTTTTAATTTAATAAAATCTCTCCTTGTAGTTTTCTCTCTCTTATCATTACTCCGTATTTTGGGTTATGCATTGGGGACAATACATGATTTAAGTGTGGGGAAAGATTTTGTATTTCTGAGTCCTTACGTTGCTTGCTGTGGTCTTATAAATGGTTAAGTCTTGCTATATTTGTTGTTGGTTGTGATGATTCTGGTGCTCTTTATACCTCATATTTTGATTTTTGCTACTCCATGTTTTGAAAAGAGAGAGAGAGAGAGAAAATGACTTTCACTATTTCAATTTAGAGTTATGCTTGTTTATGATTTAATATAATGCTTTGATTTATGATACTCTTACAGCTAGCAATTTGAATAGTTTCATTAATGCTTTGTGGTTAGTTTGGTATCTGATTAGCCAATGTGAGTGAATTTGAGAGAGTAAACCTTGTTGTAAGAAGTTTGGCCCTAAATTCCTTTCCTTATGTGATTATCCACTTAGTTTTTTATTCTGTAGAACTTGTTTCAACTCTTAGTTTAATTACATTGTGATTATATGATAAATATGATTGATGCATTCTTATTCATATCCCTATTTTTTCAAACACAAATCACTTTCATCTACACCATTTGCACACCCTTTTTTAGCCATCACTTTCTTTTCGTTATTATTTGAGCAAGTGACAATGCATGTGCATCTTAATTGTATTTTCATAGCATCTTAACACATATATGCCTTGTTATATTGGGATATTACTACTGATTTTACAAATGTGTCAGAATGCTAGCTCAAAAAAAACAAAAGAAAAAAAAGAGAAAAGTGCAAAAAAAAAAAAGAGATGAGCATACAAGAAAAGCAAAAGAAAGAAGGGAAATAAGGCATTCTTTTAGGTCTTATGAAGTAGCAAAAATATTATTGGGCATGATTTTATCATAGAATATTTATTTATGTTTAGGATTCCTATCACTCATTGTGCATGCATAGTTCTTGCCATTTTTTTATTCATTCCATTTGACCTATTCTCATTATTATAACCCTTCAAAGTCCTCATGATTTATTTTATAATTATGATAGTAATTGAGATAGTAGATTTGTTACAAGCTTATGATAGAATGTGAATTAAGTGCATTTGAGTGGAAATTATTCCAATGAGGTGAGTTGAGTGAAACACTATTATTATCCTTGAGTGCTCTCTCTCTCATGGTTGATTGGATACTTGGCTAATTATTTGTACTGATTTTACTATGAGTTTTGCTAACTTGTTGGATATCATTGATTAGACAATTATATTTTTATCATGAATTTGTATAGCTTTCTAGTTGTCTTAGTGCTTGTTTTGATTTTAATATATCTTTGCTTAGGAGTGCAAAGGTTTAAGTGTGGGGGAGTTGATAAACCTCTATTTTGTCTTATTATTTTATATCTTTTTGGGGTTTTTTTAATCAATTAAAGCAAGTTAATTAGCATTTATTATTGCTATTTTCAATTGATGAACAATTTTAGTGAAAGACCCATGGATAATGAAACTCACCGTTTTGAATATAAGAACATTAGGGGCATTGGATTATGAGGGATATAGAGGATTGAAGGGGAGGACACTGCCACCCATACACAAGCTTCGAACCTCTCCATTCCAATTCCCTAAACCATTGACCTCACCTATCTCCACACCCTTCACCATAACGCGACCACCACCATTCATCTTCCTTACCATCGACGCTCCTTCTTCCTTCACTCAGACTTCCTTCTTCCTCTTTCATTCTGTTCAGCTTTCCTTTGACTTCACCAATTTGCGGTCAGCACTTCTTCATGGCTGCTGAATCTATGGAGCTCGTTGTGACTGGATTTAAAGCAATGAGTAGCTGAGTTTTACTATGCTCTTTGGGATTGAATTTAATGACTTGAGCTTGGGAGCTACAAAAGGGAGTTTGGTTTTAATCTTTAGTTTAAACTATATATTGATGATTTCTGGTTTGAAATTTGTTATGTGCAGTTTAAAACTTAGAATTGCTAGTTGTAATTCTTGATTTAGATTAGAATTGTTGAGATTTGGATTGGTAATTTTAAGTTTGAGTACTTGAGTTTATGAATATATATTTAATTATATGTTTATGCCTTCGTTGATTCATTATTAGTATGATTTTTATACTAGTTTGTGTAGAGATTATGTTTGAAGTGAATTTAACAAATAATTGATGTTCTAGTTGAGCATTAATTTAAAAGGAACAACTTTTCTAAACCAATCCTTATCACTTAAGTTACTCCCACATCATTAATCAAGTTAGGATAGTCATTGGTTAATTTCCAAAGAGCATCTCATCATTAAATTCCTTAAAATCCAAATTAATATTTTTATTTATCATTTTATTAAAAGGCCCAAAAAAATAGTAATTAGGATTTATCTAATTTGCATTGTTTACAAAGTAGTTTTATTAAAGAAAATCAATTTTAAAACCCTCTCAATGTTTTTGGTACTTAGTTTAGTTTAGATTTTCAAATAAAAAGGCTCCTCAAGAGAGATGATCTGGATTGTGCACTATATTGATTTATATTTGGTTTTATTTTTGATTTAACTCAAGACAACTAAAAAGGTTCAAATCAATTAGCTTTTAAGATTATATTATTTACAACTTACATTTATAAGTTTTTGTACAAATAAGCCCCATAAAGATTTTTTTAGAATCAAAATTATATGATTTTTGACTATTTAATTTCAAGATAAAAATAACATGACTTAAATGACTATTTATTTACACATATTCAATATAGCTCCTTTAGCTATATAAATTGTTATCAAATTATAATCATACTCATACAATGTAGAAGAATCAATCTTTAATCTTTAATATTCATAAAAAATGAAATACCCTTGCTCCGAAACTGTTACTGTGACATGATTTATCAATGGCTTCTCACTTGAAAAACTATTCATAAGTCGTCCTATTTCTTGTGTTATTATATATGGGTTCATAGCGCTACATACAAGCTGTTTAGTTTATCATATTCCTCACCTAATGTCTTGTTCAATAGTAGTTTATTTTCCCCCATTATCGTGTTTCAAACTTCAAAAAATCTTTATATTGATGTCATATTAACATTTGTCATGTCATATAAAGTGTTTTGTGGTGTTACGTATTACTTACTACATTAAAACTTTCCCAATATTATTTCCAACTTGAAAGGAGTAGGGGTATGCATGAAGCCCAAATGCCCACTAAGCCTGTCCAAGCCCGAAGAAAAATTGCCCAACCCAACCCCAAAAAAAAAAAGAGCCCGAAAAAGAATGGGTATCTTTGGGCTGGGGATTTCATGGGTAGGGCTAGGCATCGGGCAGGACATGCTGCCCTGCCTATTTAGCCCTGCCCAGATTATATTGATATATATTATAATTTATAAAATAATATTAATATATTACATTTCTTTACCTAAAAAAAAGTTATTCCCTCCTCTTTGCAATTTAATTTATTATTGTTACATGTCTGTTAGTTTTTCATTTTAGGGATCTAATTTTTCTAAAGAAGCAATAGTATCTTGCTTTTAACTTGTTCTTCATGAGTTTTATTGAGTACATCTTATTATGTGTTGTTATTGTAATGTTGACTATTTATAAGTCCGTCTTCCCTTATATGTCATTAACAACTTTCTTTGTTAGAGAATAGAGTTCATACATTACATATCTGTATAAATCAACAATTTTGAATATTTATACAAGATAGAAAACAAGAGTGGCGTAGGAGCAAAGAAAGAAAATGAGGGTTTAATTATCTGAATTACATGTTTTATTTTTTTATTTAATTTATATTTAGTTATTTTGTATTAGTTTTTAATGAACACATCATATGATGGAAAGAAGTCTTTTAGTTGTGTGGACTACTAACTACATTATATCACATAATAAGTGTTTGCATATTAAAAGTGGTTATATTAAATTATTATAAGATTTTAAAATTTTTTATTTATCTTTTTACAATTATTTCTCCATATTTTTATATGGTTTATATTATTCCTTTTAACCCATTGTTTCAGTTTTAATATCATTTTACAATCCTTTAGGTAACATTTAATTTTTGCCACTTGAATGGATAATCAAGCTTCTATTACATCGCCATCTCCAACCCTCAATAGAATATCTCAATGTGCTTCAACCCCTCTTCAATTTTTTCAAATGTTTTATTCTTTTCTCAACTTTATGGAGATTGACGCAAAACGTTTGAATTTCAAGGTTTTAATTACAATCTTGAGAGTTGTTTTGTTCTAAATGGGTTATGAATATTATTTATTTAGATATTTGCTAAGACTTGTTTTAAATTATTTCTATATAATTTCAAGGTGCGAAAATGTAAAATTATGAAATGTAATTTTCAGTTATGGACAAAAGTTTTTTTACATGTGATATCGGGAGGTCATCACTATTTGGGCAACGAAGCTCACCTTGCCCAGCACAAAATGGTTAGGGCTTCTATGGGTAGGGCCGGGCAGCGGGCTACAAAATGCAGCCTGCTCATATTTCGGGCCAGGCATTGGGCAGGGGTCCTGCCCTGCCCAGCCCTGCCCATGTGCACCCCTAGAAAGGAGTAATGTCTATGCTTGTAGGAGAACTAGTTGCTTTTACCCATTTTCAACACGGGAGATGTAAAGGATATGTACTAGTAAGAGTAGGTAGGGTCATCATGATGGAGGAAACATTATTCAAACGAGGCTACATAAGAGGTTTGAAGTTGTTAGTTTCTCTAGATCTGCTGCTCTTTGATGAACTAGTTAGATTAGTTACAGTGTTATCAAATTTATTTTCAAACCATTCTAGTCTATGCCTCATTGTCACAATTTTATAGGGTACTTGGATGTTAGCTATTATTGAAGATGATGGAGTCACCAAGAGTCTTTATGCAAGGTTATCATAGGATTGTTGTTACCATGTAGCTAATTTCATGGCTAGGAATGGTGGATAATAAAGGAAAAAGATGTATGGGAACTATTTCTAGAGCATTGTTTCTTCCTTAGGAATGTTGTTGCCATTAGACATGCTATTCATTAACGGTGTGGTTTACCAAGTAAGACAAGTTCTTCAAACCAAAAAACACATTGCATGAATATTGGTTTTCAGAAGGTCCCCTTTCGATATTGATATTTTATTTAATAGCTTTTTATTTATGTGATATAAGTTTTTGTGGATTCTTAAAAAATTATACAATCCTATGATTAGCAAAGCAAATAGTGTGCATTGCAAGAAAGTTACCCTTACACTTGTCGAACATGTGACTAAGGGAAGGGCTAATATATTTTTTTATAGTATTTCCTATTTATTAACATAAATTTTTGCAAGTAGCCAACATATTATGTGACTTAGTTGTAGGCATTTGGTCACTTTTATTGGGAGTTTGTTAAGAGTGCCATTGAAGCCTATCAGTTAATTTCTAATAAAGATAGTGTTTGTAATAATAAAATATGCAAGGTAGTTTATGCCTTTTACATATCAAGTTTATATGAGAAAAAAATTTGGTAGTATTTTTTGCCCATAGATAAAATATCTTTTTCCTTACTGTGTTAAGCAATATTGATCATTGGTTTATTTTATATATGGTGTCCTCAGTTGACTTCATTTACTAATGCAACAAGAATATTTTTCAATCCTCTAGTGCCTTAACTTTATGAAGAAAGCTTCTATCTAAGTCCTCCTAAGGAAATGCCAATAATATAATGTTTGATGAAGTTATGATTATGATCATATGTTCATGTATTCTCCTATTTTAATTATAAGTACTTGAAATAGTACTTATTACTCATTATGGTGTTTTGTTGTGTTGTAATAGCTCTTTAAAGGTACTTCTCTTCACATTGTCATGCAGTAATAGACTAATAATTCTCGTCCACATTTCTATATCCTTCTATGGTGGCTATGTATGTCTTTATTTAGTCTCTAACCGTTATGTAAGTAATATGTGCTATTTAATCTAGCCATGAACTAGGTAAAGCCCAAATAAAAAGATATGCGTACTTTTTATTTTAACACTGTCAAAAATATGATACACATTTTCATATCAGGCTAGAATGATGGCCTGGTCTTTCCTAAGCCCAGTTTACTTTAATCACCAATTTTTCTTTTGAAACCAATAAATGACTATGTTTTAATCGATATTATATTATACTTAGCAAAACATTATTATAATAATCAACAGACGATATCCAAGCACTAACATATCACTTATATCTATATTTTTAATAATCATGGCACTAATATGAATTAATAAGACATACACAATCACTAATATTAGCAAAAATTAAAAAGCAATAAGTGTTAGAAAAACACTAAAAGCACATCGTGAAAATAAAAGGCATGTATGGAAAGACAAAAAGGAATGATATATAACAAACACACATTTTAAGGGGAGGAAAGAGTAATATAGGCTACGACTAAACCCTAAAACTAAAGAAAATATATAATACTTAATCCTAATCTCCTTTGCTTCATTCTCCTACCACAAACCCTAATGCTTTGCCTAAGTCATCAAACGAAGGTAAGGTTTGGTCTTCAAAGTCAAGATTGCTGTCCATATCAACTGGTAATATCTTCACCACTGGTATTTGTTAATTTCTACTATGAGTCTCGATAATGCTAGGAAAATAGTGAGATATGTTATTACTATGAATTGGATAAATTTTTATGTGTCACTATGTTTTATATTAGTAGTAGTTATTAAATGGCTTTTACAGTTTTAACTTTGAATAAAGTCTTATGCAAGTTAATTGTAAAGAAGAAGAAGTTCAAATTGTCCAAAATTGTAGCATTCAGACAAATCCCATTCAATGTTATGAAAACCTTCATTCCTTTTGATGCCATTGAAGCATCAGAAAGGCAGGTAACGTATATTGAATCACTCACTAGTTTCAACTTCTACCATCCATGCCTTAGTCATCTTTATTATAACCTGATAATATGCTATATTAAGATATGCCTTTAAGCTTAGAGAGCCGTATGTAATATGGATGAATCGAACATGATGGTTTCTTTATGTACTAAGTATATTGTATAGGAGATCTTCTAAGAAGGCTACAAATGGCACCATTTTCAAAGATGCAATGGGGTAGTTTTTACTATGTTAGATGAAAATGCATAATTATATGTCGTGTTTTGTTCAGTTATTTATAGAGATAGGAAAAAAAATTTACCATTAAAGCCTTGTGAATGGTCTATAGTTTGGTTATGTTGTAAGTATAGCTTAGATATTATTTTTTTAAATAGATTATTTTTGGGTTATGCTTTATACATGTCTTATCAATTTATCTTCTTAATTTCCATGTAGATTTGAAGGATAGAGCAGAGGGTAGTTGATATGTGTCAAGGTAAAGTAGTTCAATGCTTTAACCAATGACTATAAATGTCTTTATTGTATTTAGGTAGAGGCACATGTAATTCTTCTTATTATATAGTTAGGAATTCTTTTATACAAGTATTTTTAATTTTGCTTCATATCTTACCATATTCACTATTTATTTATATATTTTAATATAACAATGTGAAACTTTACTTTTATCTATACATGTCTCAAGATATGTTTTTTTTTTTTCAGTTCTCTTGTAATCGTGTGCTTTGCCATTCCATTTTTGTTTGATGTTCAAATTATTTGCACCCATTATGTAACACCCTAAAATTTAAATAATATATAAATGATGTATATATATTAATGTAGCATCTTATAACATTTTATGGATAGTATCATTAATGATCTTAAATTATAAGACATTTTAGACTAGATGAGAAATATTTGTGACCATGATCTAAGATATATGTAGCAAATAATATTAGTGAAAAGAGGGAGTATGGATGGGAATAAAAGCAACATGTGAGGGTTATAAGGAAAAGAGATAGTTATGTACTTGATCATGCCACTTTTGGCTTGGAGAAAAAGACAAGATAAGGATGGGGACAGAAGACTTGGTTAAAAAGTAAAAAGTAAAAAAATAAAGAAGTAATAAATGTAAGGGATAAAACATACAATAAAGAGAAGAGAGAGAAAGGGATAGTCAACATCCATATGCATATGGTTTTCCTTATTTATCGGAAAGGAAAAGACTTTTGTCAAAGAAAGAAATGTAATTTTGGAAAGAATGAATAATGACACTAACTTATTACAGGGTAAGAAACTTTCTCTTACTGAGTAGTACTCCCTTAAGATATTATTTTGATCTATAAAATAATGTTTACATATCTGCTCATTATTACAACTAACTTTTATCTAATTAAATTATATGAGAAATCTTGCCAAATCTACTATTATGTGCTGATTTTGTGTTCACTCAATATATAATCTGTGTGACTTTACTATGGTCTGTGTGACTTTTTGACTGCAGTGGATCCACTCTAGGGGACATCCTAGTTGGTCTCGGTCACGTGTCTATATAATCAATGTGGGTGCTCATAAAATTTTGTATATTATTATTTGTGCAAGTTTTTCATGTAAATTTCACGACAGGGATCACAAAGGGGGGAAAAAATTTTTTTGCTCACCATGACTAGACATTTTTTGCTGTAAACTTTTGAATTGTATCACTTACATCTTTACGTAATGTTCCAGATGCTATTCACCGAGATAGTCATTAGTATTGAATGGGATAGGATTAGGGATGCCTAAGTGATCTGCCACATCAACATATTTACTAATACTCCAATCAACCTACCTCTATTGCGGCCACCAAAGGACCCGATGTCACCATTGCCACCTAGTTCGCCCCTATTGTAGGACTTATTTGCCCTTGGAGACTTCTTTTATGTTCCACCTCCTAAAGACTTTATTGTCCCTAATATTGACCCTCCAAGCAACCATAAATCTAACTAGTAGTAGTAGCAACTTGTCCCATGCTACCTAAATAATTACCTGAATACTAAGATTAGATTGTGTGGTTTTTGTTATATTTCTGATATGGATGATGGCTATGTAGTGGACTAAAGTTTTATAATGAAATAATATTCAATTTTCTAGTGTTTATTTTATTTATATTTAATTAATAGCTATAAAAAAAGTAGATAAAAATAAATTTATATATATTCTTAGAGAAAGGGTTACATATTGTACTTCTTACCACTTTATGCGTTAGAAGATATTATTAACTCACTCTATTGAGATGATAGTTTTTCCATATGAACCTTACTAAACTATTTCATTTACTACAAGAAGGCATAAATCATCAATTTGGATTTGGTTTTGCTTTAGAGCAATTGTGTGGCATTTAACGTGTATCACTATTCTTTACTAAACACATTACTTTACGTAATGTTCTCTATATGATATCATCCTTTTTAGTTGTTGTGTGTTGAGTCAATTATATTAGGTGTAATGTTTGGTAAAGAGATCCTTGCATATCCTTGTAAAATATATGATATGGCGATCTTTGCATATCCTTGCATATAATTGTCCTTTATATTGTCTTTTTCTCAATGAAGAGCAGAACAACTACAAAGCTATATCAAATGCAAGGTAATTGATGACAAAATCAGGAGGAGAATGGAGCAAATTAATTCTCTCAGCAACACTTAATGTCCTCTTGGCCATTGTATCAGCTACCATGTTCTCTTTGCTATCATACCAAGACACAGTTACTTCCTAATCTTTTTCTAGCCATGACTGAATCTCTGTAAGCAAGCCTCTTTCCATGTGTTCATCATTCCAACCTATGTTAAGAAGATCCACAAGCTCTTGACAATCCATTTCGATGATAATTCATTGCCATTATAGATCTCAGGCTCTTTTTAGCCCCCAAAACATAGCCCAAGCTTATGTGTGAAAGCTATTCCCTCTTCTAATGGAACATGAAACCATCTAGCCACTTACCATCATGATCCCTTACTACAACACCATATGGAGCTATCATTGTGGTAGCAATAGCACCATTAATGTTATACTTAACACATTCCACACACAAAGTCTGCCACGTATTAGTCACTGAGAGCTGTATTAGAACCTCACTCAAGCTCCCTCTAACAAGCAATAATGGCCTTAGCTTAAGCAAGAATGCTAGCCTAACCCTTAGCCTTTCAATCAAAAACACCTGTGTTACCACACTCTCCACGAGATTCCCATAACCTTCCAACTGTTACCAATATTCTAGTCAATCCACCTAAATAGATATCTACCATCAAAGAATTTAAACCGTAGTTGATTTGGTACAATCACATCCCAGCAAGCTCGTGCCACACAGTAGTCACGTAGTGCATGCACCGCATGTTCCTTCATAGCCACACATAGATCACACTCCATCTGACTATGCAGCCCTTTCATAGCCCTAGCACTATTAGTAAATAGCCTTCACATCCCATAAATCCATAGGAACATCTTGCACCTTTGAGGAATTGACAATTTCCATATCTTTCGCAGGAACTCCTGAGGGTGGACATATCTAGCCTACAAAGCATAGCATAAGCTGTCTTTACCAAAAACCTTCCATCATTAGTTGCCTTCCATCTAGGAGTATCACTTGTTCTCCCTAACTTTGAGAGAGGAACACATTCAACAGTATTAAGGACAATAGGAGGGAGATAAGGTGCAAACTGATGCCAATCCCATGTACCAAAATTTATGAGATAATCAGTAACTTTTATGTTTCAAATGGCATCATCCATATGTCTCAGCACATAAGAACTAAGGTTATTATGATTTGGTAGCCAAACATCATTCTTCCCAAAAACAAATATGAGACTGATTACTAAGACTCCACCCAATACCTTCATTAGTAGACTTCTAAGCTAGCGAGATACCCCTCTAGGTCTGCGATGCACATTTTCACTTTTTGACCTATAATAAAACATCATTCCCATATTTGTATTTTTTCCACAAAAATCTCACCTACAAGGCATCTCTTCGCTTCATTAGTCCCCATCTAAGCTTCATCATAAAAGCAATGTTTTGATACTTGCTTGTCCCAAACCCAAGCCCCCATAATGCTTATGCTTACAAACATCCTCCCAAGCAACATAGTATGTCTTCCTAATCAAATTTGTGCTTCTCCAGAGAAAGCTCTGATATTTTTTTATCGATCTCCTTACGGACATTATTTGATAACAAGGTCGACTACATGGTATAATCCAGGATAGCAGAAACAATTAAGGAGACAAGAGTATGTTTTGCTGCCATAGAAAGAGTATTTACCTTCCAGTTAGTAAGCTGATAATCCATCTTATTTAACACATAGGTATTTTTAGAAACCTGACTGTGATTAAGAGAGACTCCCAAGTATTTTCCTATGTTAGCTGTAGGAGTACATTCAAGAAACTTACTGATCTCATGCCTTCAATTATAGTTCACATTCTTGAGAAGAAAATTCTAGATCTCACAATATTGACTTTCTCCCCTAACACTGCACAGAAATCATCAACACGTACTTTTATGAGCCCTACTTGATCAAGGCTAGCCTCAGCAAATAAGAGGAGATCATCTGCAAAAAAGAGATGGGAAATCGCAATACCATGTTTTTTTAAACGGAACAGTAGACTCAACCTTACTCTGAATAAAATGACCAAATTTTTCCATCACTATAAGAAATAGGTAGGGGATAAAGGGTCCCCTTACCTCATACTCCTAGTTGGATTAAAGGTTGCTCTCTTAGAACTATTCTATAAGATTTGCATCTCCACAGTATTCAAGCAATAATGAAAAATATCAATAAACTTGCTTAGAAGCCCAAGCTCAACCAAGCAACTTAGGACAAAACTTCACTGAACTCTGTTATATGCCTTCTCCCAATCAATTCTCAACACCATGAAGCCCTTCTTCCTTTAAGAGTTACATATTGAATGGACAATTTCCTGAGCCTAAATAATATTGTCTAAACTCTGCCACTAAGGGACAAAGCTACATTGGTTAGGAGCAATAGTCAATGGCATAACTTCTTTTATTTTGTTAGCTAACACTTTAGTCACCACCTTATATATAACGTCACATAAACTAGTCGAGCAAAAATCCTGAAAAGTTTGCGGCATCTCCATTTTTGGTATTAAAGTGATATTCTTGTAAAACATATCTTGAACCAAAGAAATCATCAACCTACCCACTGTATTCTGTTAACTTTGATAAAACAAAGGATTTAAACCATCAGGTCCTGGAGCTTCTAGCGCACCCATACTAATAAAGCACTAATTTCCTGCTGAGATGCCAAACAATCCAAGTTTTCCAACCTTTCTTCATTAATTTTTGGGAAATAGCCACCAAAATTGATCATAAGGGTTTGTTCAATATCAAAAGAAATGACTATTGAAAATATCACATACCTTCATACCTAAGCATCTCTTGATCACAACACTACTCCCCATTCAAGTCTTGAAGAGCTTCAATATTTTTCCTCCTTTGTCTACATCGGGTAACCATATGAAAATATCTAGTATTTTTATCTCCACAAGGGTACCAATTGCACCTTGAAGGTTGTACCCACATTAATTCCTCCTGCAAAAGGCACTTCTTGAGTTCGATCCAAAGTTTATTCCTTTTTATCTCCCGTAAAACACTGTTATGGCTATTGTTATTAAGCTGATCTAATTGAACTAGCAAATCCTCTTATCTTCTCTCAATATTACCAAACACTTGTTTATTCCATACTTGAACTTCTTTGGTAAATCTCTTAACATTCTTATTCCATGTATCATTATCATTCCAATTATGCTAGACCATGGCTATAAAATCCTCATGCATTGTCTAAGGAGTGAAAAACCTGAACACACCATTGTGTTTTTGCCGAGCAATGCTTTCTTGCAACCGGAGAAGAAGGGGGCAATGATCTGACTTCAGCTTTAGGAGATGAAGGACCGACGTTAATGGAAATTATTCAAACCAATTTGAATTAGCAATACAATGATCTATATGACTCTAAGACTTGCCTCTCTTCCATGTGAATTGGGGTCCCTAAAAATTCATCTTTGCCATCTCACTTTCACAAAACCATTTCACAGACTCTCAGTTAGGCCCAGTTGAATCATGTACACCTGAATGGCATTCATCACTTTAGAATTGTATTAAAATCACCACCCATACACAATCTTTCTTAATCCTTTGTAACCGTATGTTTAAAAGACTTCCATTTCATGCCGAAACCTACACTCTCTGTCTTCTCCCTACCGCCCTCCGCTCCGTCTGACTTCTTCACACTCTCCTTATTACTTTCCACACTAGTTGCCAACGGTTCCTCCTGCGTCCAATCCTTAACCCTAGGGGTTAGCATTTGACTATTAGAGAATTAGTCTTCCCCTACCTTGACCTTTTTTCGGCTTCAAATCAAAGCATCTCCCTCTTTAGACGTCAGCGCCGAAATCTCTCTTTCTCTTATACTCATAGTTTTTCTCTCTATTTATTAATTTTTGTCCTTTATATTGTCTCAGGATGAAAAAGATCCTAACAATTAAATAATGGAACTAAATATATAGTATGGAGATCCTTGTATATCATTACAAAATATATGTGCCTAATAGAATGGACTCAATAAGATACAAAAATTATTGATTCAACCATATGATTTTATGAATAGAATACACTATAATTACGAGACCTTCTACTACTAATTACATTTTAATATAAGAAAATCTATGATTATGGAACTGTGATTGGAGAATATATAGAGATTGTTATTTGTTGTTCACAGTTTCCTAATAATATTAGTTTTTATATGAGTTATGTAATAAAAAGTTACACTGATAGAACTAACACAACTACTTTTGTAGGTGCTTTTCTTCATGTGGATCATTATAAGAAGGCACAAAAATTAGTATAAAGTAATTTCAATATGCTTTGAGGATTAAAAGTAATTACATTTTAATATACTTTTTTTTATTGTTACCTCGTGTGGATCATTACAACAAGGCACAAAAAATTAGTATATAATAAAATAATAATCTAGTGTGATAACCAACTAAACATGGTTACAATCAATGTTTTAAAAGCTGGACCGGATGTTGAACCGGAAAAGCTAGCGGGTCACGGTTCAAACGGTCAAATTGGTTAGACCGTTCGGTTGAACCGGTGATGTAATAATTAAATTAAATATAATATTATAAGAAGTATTATATATATAAAATAAAAAATATATGTGTAAGAAATAAAATATCAAATTATTAAAACAATTTTAAAAAATGAAATAGTCTAACTCTAAATATATATACGTATTTAACTTTATATTAATGATTTTATATTTTGGGAAAAAATCATTTTATATTAAAACATCTAAATAAATTTTATATAACAATAAAATTAAAAATGAAAAATGAAAAACAAACAAATGTATAAATATTATAAATATGTATGGTGCAAATTGCAATACGGTCTTCAACCTTCAAAATGGGATAATTTGTCAATTTTTTAATACAAAAAAGTGAATATAAATTATTAAAAATTAAGAAAGGTAAAAATTAGATAGGCCACAGCTACAATAACTTGTCAATTGATATAAACCATACAGGTTGTCAGGCATAGTGGGGCATGGGAAAACGAGAAAAGGCAGAGACCATAATTTTTTTTTTTTAAAAATATCAATGCCAGCTTGCATTGGAGAACTCTAGCCCATTTTCTAAGAAAACACGTTCTCTCACTTCTTCCCCCTCATCTGAGAAAGCTCCAACCTCCAGCTGAAAGCGTCCAGTTCGTTTGAGGTCAAGGCTGCGATTGCAGATAGCAAAGAACTATAGATGAAGGCTTGAAGTATTTTATTTCTTTTTCTCATGTATGATTTTCGTTATAAATTAGATTTGTCTGTGGATAAATATGTATTTGCTTTGATATTCCTTTCTCTCTTCCTCTTCTTCTCCTTCTTCTTCACACTCTGTTTGTTCTTTTTGGCTCCTGCTCAACCCGGACGGTTTTTCATTACCCGCTCCGGTTCCCGGTTTTTCTCCGGTTCCCGGTCCAAATCCCGGCTCTGAATGGTTGAATCCGGTCTGACCATCAGAACGAGCTAATGGTGTGAGACAGCCCGCTCTCTCCCCCGAGCGACGGTTTGACCGGTCCGACCATCCGGTCCGGTCCGGGCGTGAAAACATTGGTTACAATTAATAGGTCTTCATGAATGCAAGGCATCGCATTAGAAAAGGCAATCTATACTAACTGCAAATTTGTGGAGCTATACTTTAGTTTAACGAAAGAGTCAAGAAAAACAATAAGAAAATATTAGTTAATACCTTTTCAATGTCTTATATTCAAGGGAAGATTGTGTTGTTGCTTTTAAAGACACCTCCTCCTTTATTGCAAAGGAAGAGCGAGGATCCGGAGTCAAAGAATTTCATTGAAATGTAAGACAATATAATAACATGTTCTCTTTCACATCTATGGGACGAAAAGTTGATTATTTTAAAAATTCTGGTAGAGGTCCTTATTCATTCATATTACATGGGCACAATTATCATAATATTAATAACTTATTACCACTTGAAGGTTTACAGCCTGTGTACTCTCAAATGTGCGTATTTGATACTGATAATAAAGTTTCAAATAAAATTGTTACTGTCAAGTATTAGCTTAGATTTTGTCATGTAAATTTTTTATTGATAATTTGTTAGTAATATATGATGCTGATTTTCAATAACAATGATAACATATTTTATTTTGTTTTAGTAAATACCAAAAGGAGCTAACAAGTGATCCACACATTATGGCACAAATAAATACGCAACTAGGTCAAATTAATCCATTTGTAAAGCAGTACCAATTTGCATCGTACTTTCTAAGTGATAAAGATCATCAACATTTAAGGATGCAGCTTATTAGTACAAGGCAGCACCACTACGATGTCCCTTCTGCATACGAAGTTGAAGCATTAATTGTTGATGATGTAGACATTACTTTTAATGTCAAGGACATCATAATAGAGGAACAAGTAGGGATGCCTCAACAGATAATTGAGTTGCATCCATCATATGAATAATTAACAAAAAAACTTTAACTAACAAACATAGTATACATAAAGTATAATCATTCATCCTACTGGCAAATCCCTAGTTCTAAATTCATTTCTAACTATAAAAATAATATAGATCTTTACTTTAATTCAAAATATTCTTTAATTAATTTTATTTCAAGCATAAAAAATACGGAAGAATGACAATAAAGACCATAAAATTACACATACTATATTTTAACAGGTTTTGATAGGTTATAAATAGTAACATATTTTTGTGAATATTTGTAGTTTTAAATTTTGTAATTTTCACCTTTTTTTTTGTTATTTTTCCAACAACTATAGTGATTCTTTTCTTTTTTTTGTGAATGCTGCTGGGGTGAATAAAACTAATAGTGTGTTATGTGTAAAATGTTAGGGTTTTCTTTTTTAAGTTGGAAAGAAATATAGAAATTAAAAAAAAAAGTTGGCGGATTTAAACAGGCCGACCTATTTATTTTTCGACCTCCAGGGCTAGTCTTTTTAAGCCTAACTTCCCTTTCAAAGCTCCAAAATACAAGTCCGGTCCTCGACTTAAACGGGCTTAAACCGGCTGGTTCATGGCCCTGCAGGGCCGGCTCGTTTATTTTTCAGCCCTCCAAGGCTTGCCCTTTTAAACCTAACTTTCCTTTCAATACTCCAAAATACAAGCTTGGCCCCTCGACTTAAATGAGCTTAGACATTTAGGCTCAACCCGTTTTTTCGACTCTACAAATAATATTATTTCTTGATGCAAATGACAAAATCAAGGGTTCTAAAGACATTGACAAAGTTATTTTTGCAAAACAATCTTCACCTTGTCTATACAATTTAATTAAGAAGTACATGATCCATGGTTCTTGTGGATTAGTAAAACCAAAATCACCTTGCATGAAAGACAAGAAATTTCAGAAGACTTTCCAAAGAAATGAAATGATCATACAACAATTGATGATGATGGTTATCCAACATATAGAGAATAAATGATGGTAGAACTATTGAAGTTAAAGGTATCCCTTTAGACAATCATTACGTTGTTCCATATAATCGTCAACTGTTTTATATGTTCCAAGCACATATAAATATTGAAAAATACAATAACTCTACCTTAATAAAGTATTTATTCAAATATATTAGTAAAGATAATGATTGTATTATTGGCACTATATTTGATAAGAACTTAAATGCGAATGAGGTAGATGATGAAATCCAATAATATTACAATTTTAGATATATCTCCACATGTCAAGCAGCATAGCGTATATTTGGATTTGGTATCCATCATTGTTATCATCTTGTTGAACAATTGAGTTTCCTCTTGTCAAATCAACAACATGTCATTTACTCACACACTGATGATGTTATCGGATTATTAGAAAAGCCAAGAGTTTATGAATCACAGTTTTTAGCTTAGATGAAGATAAATAAAGATGGTAGATTGGCTTTAACTCTAACATATGTGAAATTTTCTAATCACTATGATTATCAGAAAGATAAACATCAATGGACACAGTGAGAGAGAGGATTTATTGCTAGACGTATTACACATGTATCACATCATCAAGAGAATTATATTAACTCAGGATTTTGCTGACAAGGTTAAGGGTCTTGCATTATTTGATGATATCTAGACAGTTGATGACGTTATTTACAACACTTTTAAAGCTGTGTGTTTTGCACGTGAGATATTAGATAGTGACAACCAATATGTTACTAAAATGAAAAAAAAAAAAGCATCCATGTAAGCTTTTGGATCTCAGTTGAGGAGGCTGTTTGTTAGCATATTATTATGTTGTTCATTGCAATAGCCCAATATTGTATGGAAGGAGACATCATATTTATTTTCAGAAGATTTGCTTTACATATCTCACAATGATCCTGAGGTGTCAAGTATGTCACATTTGACATTACTAATTTTTTAAAAAATTTATGTCTAAAATTATTTATATCTTAATGATTATATATCAATGTTTTCCCTTTATTATAGATATTCACATTTATTTTGTTAATAAAGAGAATCCAGCTTTAAAAGAGATTGATAATATACTCAGAGCTAATGGGAAGAGTTTTCAAGAATTCTCATCTTTGACATTACTTGCAAGAACTCTAATGATGGACATAGCGAATCATCTTTTACAAGAGTTGAATTATGATAAAGAAGCGCTATAGTTGGAGGCTAATACATTTGTGCAGAAATTGAATAATAAGCAGCAAATCATTTATGCGAAAATAATATCTACATCAAATATGCCTCAAGATATTTTTTTCTTCGTACATGGTTATTATGGAATTAGGAAGACTTTTCCTTGGAATTCACCAAACATAATATTGTATGTGAAAAGACACATAATACTTGTTATTACATCTAGTAGGATTGTAGAAATCTTATTGTCACCTAGGAAAACAGCACATTCAAAGTTTGCAATTTCTATTCAAATCAATGAATATTCAGTTTGTGGAATAAAGCAAAATTAAGTACTAGATAATCTCATCAAATGTATAAAGTTAATAATTTGGGATGAAGCACCAATAGATTAAACATTTTGTATTTAAGCATTTGACAAAACATTGAAAAACATGATTCATTGCAATGCACCAATTTGTGGTAAATATGTTGTCATGGGTGGTGATTTTCGTAAAATTCTACTAATCATACCAAAAGGTTCAAGAGCTATTATTGTCAATGCTTGCATTAGTTCCTCACAACTATGGAATCATTGAATCATTTTCAAATTAACAAAGAATATGCAGTTGACTTCAACCAATATTGATAGTAACAAGAAAAAGGTAAAATTGTCTTTAAATTGGTTATTAAATATTGGTGATGGCTAATTAGGGGAACCACATAATGGTGTTGCCAAGATCAAAATCGCTACTAAGTTCTTACTCACAACTAACACTGATATACTCAATGCAATTATGGACAGTACTTATCCAAACGTTGTGGATAATTTGATGTCCAACGATTACTTAATTATAGGGTAATCTTGGTGCCAATAATTGAACTGGTTAACAGAGTAAATAATCACATGGGCTCTATGCTTCTCGGAGAATCCTTTGAGCTCCTTAGTTGTGATAGGGGATGCAAATCAAGTGAAGAAAATGATACCACGAACAATCTCTCCTAAATACTATTAGCTGCTCTGGTATGCCACTGCACAAGCTACAATTGAAAGTTCAAGTGCTAACAATGTTGTTGAGAAACATAGATCAAACATCAAGTTTGCGTAATGGAATGCATCTTCAAATATCCCATCATTCAAGCCATAACCTTAAATGGTTCAAGGCTCAACCCAAAAGGTAATTATCTACAGGATGGATAAGTCGTTAGCCTTTTAAAATGCAAAGGAGACAATTCCCAATAACTTTATTCTTTGTTTTGATCATCAACAAAAGGCAGGGACAATCATTAGAACATGTTAGACTTTATCTACCCAAGCCTATTTTTACACACAGCCAGTTATATATTGCATTATCTAGAGTAAGGGGAAAGAAAGACTTGAAACTTGTTGATATCAAGGATGGCTACTTGAAAACAATGATTGTTTACAAGGAGATTTTTATAAATGTTGATAGTGATGTTATGTAACTCCATTGAAGCAAGCAAGTGCTTTCAGCATGGGTTCAATTTTTTGAGACATTTTAAATGATGCATGGGGAGTAAACACTAGTTTGAGCTATAAAACATAAACATGTATATGATATGATAAGGAAATCAAAATATCATGCTTTTGTATGGCGGATAAAAACATTCAAATGATAAATGAGAAACTTTTAACATCTATGCCTCACAAATAAGTAAGAGACTCATATTGATAACCCATCATGAAAAAGAAGAAGAAGAAGAAGAAGAGATATTTGCCAAGAGAATGAAATAATTATAGAGATGAGTAGAAAAATAGAAAGAAGAGAGGCCAGTCATTCACCTTCAAGGTTATAAATGTAACTTTACAACTCAAAAGCTGTATCAGGAGAAGTGTGAAGTGATGAAACGTGAAGAAGTTTTGTATTTCATGAATGTATAATGAGGGAATAAACTACAAGAATTTTGGGAGTTACATGCCCTTTTATTAAAATAGAGAGATATATGGATATCCATGTCAATATTATATTTCATAACAAAAATTTTATTAAAATACTTTATAAGGTAGTTTTTTATTCCCCCCCACAATTCTACAAATCAAGTTAAATTTTAATAGTTTAAAACTCTAAACTATTATTTAAATATTTTATAACATAGATTGTTTCTTAAAAAATTGAAAAAAGTCATTCATTAAAAATGGGAGAATGACAAAAAAAGAAACTAGAAATTATTAAATCTTAAATCAAGTTTGGTAACAATATTTCATTTGGTGTTGATAACATTAAATTTGTAAATGACAATAAATTGTTGTTGACATTCTTTATTTGACATTTACAAATTCCTAATTTCTTTTTCTTTCATTTTCCCTTAAAAATTTTATTGGTAAATTTTTTTATACAGGAATTATTGCTACCTTGAAAATTTTGTATACACAAAGTTTTGTTGCTCTAATTTAAATCCTTTTTATTAATAAATTTTTAATAAGAAACTTTTTTTTCCTTTTTTTCATTTTTTCTTTTTATTATTAAAATATTTTATAAATTAATTTTTTTTACTTTTTTCCTAGTACAGTTTGAACATGCTGAAATCAATTGAAGCTGTCAACTGTTAATAAAGTACTTTATAAAGAATACACTTTACTTTGTTTCACAATAATTTTTTTGGCAAGGTGTTTCACAATAATTTTAAATTATTCAAGTTAAATTTTTAATAGTTAAATTTTTTATATAAAAGAATAATAATTTTATAAAATATTAAACTTTTTTATTCCTTTTTTAATTATACTTTTATGATTTATTTTTAATATTTTATAAAACTATTACAATTATATTATGAAAATTAAAAAATAATTTAATTATTAAAATTTTATATTAAATAGTTTTAATAGTTTAAATTTATTTATAATTTTACACAAAAATAATAATAATTTTATCAATAGAGGAAAAGAGAAAAGTAGAGATCCCGTGCCGTAATTTAGTTTACACCATCTGGTTTGCAGAGGTTACGAGTCCTGCAGAAGCCTGCGGTGCCGGAGCGAATTTAGAGTTCTTCGGAGAGAAAGACGCCATGGAAGAACCATTGAAGGAGGAAGACGGCGAAGAGAAGCCTACGGGCATTGAGAAGAACGAAGAAGATGAGACGGTCGCATTACCGGTAGGCACGAATCGGAAGGAGAAGAGGAAGGCCATCAAGAAACTGAAGCGGAAGCAAATGAGGAAGGAGATAGCAGCAAAGGAGCGCGAGGAAGAGCAGGCTCGGCTCAACGATCCCGAGGAGCAGAAAAGAGCACTTCTGATGGAGCAGGAAGAGGCCGAGAGGGTTGAGAGGGAAAGGAAGCTGTTTGAGGAGAGAGAAAGGGCGTGGATTGAGACTATGGAGAAGAAGATGAAGAAGGCGGCTGAAGAAGAGCAGAGGAAGCTTCTCGAAGACACTCATAAGCAACAGGTTGGTGAGGTATTTGGCTTGTTCCTTTCTTTAAGAAATTTATTTCTCCTATATATCATTTTGTTTCTCTGTTAAGATTATTAATCTTTGTCTTAATAATTTTTATTCACATTTCATTTGTGAACTGTACGCCATTATTATGTATTGAACTTCCTTTCGTTGTTGAGAGAGTTTGCATTTAAAAAAGTCACATGAATTTGATGGTCTGAGGTTGGAAACTATGATTCTACCATATGCATATTCAAATACGTTGATGCATCTATTTATATACAGTGAATTTTCTTTTTAAATGAGTTTAGAATTATATTCTGCAGCAAGAGAAGGAGACCGAATTGAATGAGGATGGTGAATGGGAATATGTGGAGGAAGGTCCCGCTGAAATTATTTGGCAAGGAAACGAGATCATTTTTAAAAAGAAAAAAGTGAGGGTTCCCAAGAAGGATTCAAGCCACCAAAATAAAAGAGAGGTGATTCTCTATTTACTTTTAATTCTTTTACCCAATTAGGTTTGTCGTCAGTTTTATAACTTTGGTGGTAAATCATTGTGCATTTGTTGGATGTCCTTGCACTTCAGGATGCTGACAAACCTACATCAAATCCTCTACCTCCGGAATCCGAAGTTTTTGCTGATTACACAAATTCATCAGCAGCTTCTGCGCGGCAGGTTCTTGAGAGTGTTGCACAACAAGTGCCAAATTTTGGGACTGAACAGGTTTCTTTCTTTTAGGTGATATAAAAAATGTGTTGTATCCAGTAACCTTGACTTTATGCCCATTTCCACTGTGATTGTCATCTCAATATGCTTGTTAGGTGTCATATATCCTAAAATTTTACTTTGTATACTTGTGTGTGGCAGGATAAAGCTCATTGCCCCTTCCATTTGAAAACTGGCACATGTCGATTTGGTCAACGTTGTAGCAGAGTCCATTTTTACCCTGATAAATCGAGCACACTTCTTATGAAAAACATGTACACTGGTCCAGGCCTTGTTTGGGAGCAAGATGAGGGGCTTGAGGTCTGTTAATGCTGCTTTAATGGTTCATTGTATCCTATTAGAAGTTCCAAATATCTTCTTCGTTTTTTTTCTTCTGAGATAATTATTCTATAGTTTGCTTTGGTGTTTGAACAATAGATTATCCTTTGAGTATTTTGGCCTAAATGTAGTTCCCTATTACAACTTAGAATATAAATGGTTTGAAACAAATTATCTTTATTCAGGGTTATTAAATATATATTTGTCTCTTTGTTTGTTTGTGAAACTTAATTTTTTTATGTTGCTGTGGCATATGTCTGATTAAGGTGCTAGAGTTTATTTTTGTTATTTCCTTTGAAAGAATTAAGTAGAAATGAAGTCAAGTTAAATTGGTCTATTCTATGACGGTGATTTTAGCATTGCTAAAGATTGTATCCTCCCCACCTTTCATCTTCAGAAGTTTGGTGTAATTGGGTTGCGTGGAATGCACTATTTTTTATTTTTCAATATTTTCAATTTGGAAATTCTTCATTTGGATGCCGCGGATGATGTCTTTGGTTAGGAAGGTATTCATTTGTTTCTTTTATTTTTAGAGGTATTTCTCCTGTTCTTTGACTCTCTCATAATCAGAGATAGATTGCGAGGCACATTTCGGTGGAGGTTCATGGTTTTGCCCTTGGTTGATTGAAGTTAAAGATAATAGATGCTGTACCTGTATCCTACTTGCTTAACATGGGAATATCTGTCAAATATTCACGTTCTCCTTTCGTTAATTAGTTATTTTATTGTGACTTACAGTTCTCTTGCTCTTTCTTTTCAATGATATTTGTTTGACTTATTTTTGTTCTTTTTTTGCCCCTCTTTCTACATTTTTCAATCTTCTAATTGAATTTATTTTAAGGAAAAAAAGTAGTACCATCATCATCATCCTTATATAACTTTTGTTGTTTGAGAAAAAAAGACACTTGTATTTCCCTGATGTTTCAATTGCTTTTATGTCAATGTAGCATTTCAATGGAGAATGCATACTGAGAATTCATATTAACTTTTTTGATGTGTGTCACGTTATTGAATATCCTAAGCTAATAATTTACAAGAATTCTCCTTAACCATGAGTAGTTGTCAGGCAACATCCAACTCATGGGTTGTGGAGCTGTGTTGCAGACTAATGTTATGACATCCAAAGGGTTGATATTGCAGGTAGCAGGACCTAAAAAAACATGGATGCAGTTAGTGGTTCTTAAAAGACAAACCTAAGCTTTCTTTTGTTTTAGTCTGAGGGGATACCACTCATAACTCGTAATTTTATTTTCATGGCTTCTTCATATGACATTATCCATATCAACATGAAACAAGTTGCCCAAGCTTTTAGCAGACTTGTCATCCACAAAGTTTTAATTATTCTAAAACCGAAGCTTGGAAGTATGGTTTTAAACTGCCCATTTATTGTTCTCCAGTTGCTTTATATGTACATACATATCCAGTTTGTAATGTTTTCTCTCTGTTTTACATGTTTGAGAACAGAGGTTTTAACTTATTTTTATCTGAACTGGACTTTCATTATCCTGTTCCCTTCAACTTGTCCCTGCGCTCAGCTTTAAATTTTAAAACAGAAAAGAGTTCCTTCATCCTTTCTGTTTCATTTGCTATAGAACAAAAGCCTACTAGCTTGAATCACTCATATGACTAAATAGGGGTATGAGGCAATCCCTAGTGTCAAATAAAGGTGGAGGCTACTTTTGAAATAGTGCTGCATGGTAGAGGAAACTCTAGAGATGATGTCGCTGACCCAGGAGGTTTCAGTTCAGCATTGATGATTCTTACCACTTACAATCTACAAATTCATTGGATATGGATACAATTATCTTGAATGGATTAAATCTAAGTTGATGCATGCAAGGGGTAAAGGTAAAGAGGAATACTTAAGTGGCAGAGTTTTTCCTCCTGAAAAGCATGACTTGAAGTACAAGAAATGGCATGCTGAAACAGTCTTGTTATTTTGTGGTTGGTTAAGGCCATGAGTGCAGAGATCAGGGAGCTTTGCATGTACTGTAAGCCCGCCCATGTTATGTGGGAATCTGCTTCTGAATCTACTCTACTCATGAAAGTGTTGTTGAAGCCTATGAAACTGAAAGCCTCGTAGATGACTTTGGGACAAGAAAAAGTGCTACTAGATCAATGTTACAAGTCAACTTGGTGCGTTGGAAATTGCCGCCATGATAGCCAACTGCCAAAAAATTGTTGAGAAGCAATATACAAATTCTTGATAGGCCTTGACAGCAGCTGTGATGGAGCTGGAGGGAGAGTTCTTTCAAGAACACTTCCTTCACTCAGTTTTTTCTTAAGGGTCAGGCATGAGGATGCTAGAAACAAGTAAATGATACATTTCAATTTCAGTTCCAGTGAATAAGTGGCACTTGTTGATTGAGAGACAATTTTTTAGGAACTGAGTTCAATCTGAAAAAGCAGACCCATGCATGATGTGACCACTCTAGTGACTTCAGTCACACAATGGAAGGAAACTCATGACAAACTAGCAAATTGGAAGTCAAAACAAAATGATGGAACTAGTTAGTCTATGATGACGACCGCCAAGAAAATACCTTGGCATGAAAATAATCCGTTTTCAAGGAGTAATGTAAATTGGTGCAAACATTGCTTGGAAATAAAGATCAAAAGAACCCAACAATGAGAGAAGATTGGTGGGTCTAGTTTGCATGCTTAAACTGGAATGGGATTTTTGACGATGATTGGCAATGCTAACTCTTAGTTGTGACCAGCTTGAGGAGTGTCTGAATCTCTCAACTATGAGCATATTTATTTATTGACTCTCCCTTCTTTATCTCATAGGATTTTAGTGTTATGGTCAACTTTTTCTTTCCTTTTTTTTTTTCCATGTCTCATGTTATGTCTATTATGTATGTATTTCCTTGTCTTCCTCCTTGATTTATGAGATTTATTGGGCTGATTCCTCGATTCAAACTATCTCCTCTATATTACTCCTATTTAAATATAAAACGAATCATCATAGACTTCTGAATTTCGGAATTCAACATTCTAAAGCTGTAGTTTGGAACTTTGGCTTTTGAATTGCCTGTTTATTGCTCTGTCCTTTTTATCTTTTGCTCATATTCAGTTTGTAGTAATAGCAATTTGCTTTGCAAATCACTAGAAAGCTTTTGGAATATTAGAAAGATTATGATATCAATGTGGATCTTTTAGGGAACCCTAGACTCTAAAAATAGCATCTATGACTGGGTGATTGGGATTCATAATTAAAATCTTTCCTCCATTATTTGTTGTTCTCATCTGATTTCTTTTCTTTTTGTTTGACTTGCTTCTCTATTTTCAGTATACAGACGAAGAGGTGGAACATAGTTTTGAAGAATTTTATGAGGATGTTCACACAGAGTTCCTGAAATTTGGAGAAATTGTGAACTTTAAGGTTATTTTTTTATTCCATATTGTGTTTGCATTACCTAAAATGTGAAGTCCTCATTTAATATCATACTAGACATGTTTTCCCTTGCATAATATGGTGTTTGAGAAATGAGATGCACAATTCATAGCACATAATATTGCAGTTTGTTATAATTTTTATATTATATTATTGATTATTGATTGATATTAATATTGATTCGTATTTTAGCAAAAGAGTTCATATGGAAAATATGGGGAGCCAAAGTTAAGGTGTAAAGAAAAGGACCCAAAAAAAATTATCCAAAGATGAATGTATTAATTAAAGTGACCAATGAAACCCTGTTTTTACTAGTTGTCCCGTAGTTAGATTACCCAAAGAAACACCCTTGAGTTACTATGGGTGCACTACGATTGACTCTCCTTTTTAACCTGCATGAAGATTCTTGAAGGAAGGGAATTGGGAGTTGCAGGGAAATGCAAACATGATGTGGGAAGAGATAGCTACAAGGGTTCGTTTGATAGCTAAAGCAATTTTGGGAGAATCCAAAGGTCCTGGTCAAAGAGATAAGGAAACTTGGTGGTGGAATAAGAGTGTGCAAGAGAAAGTCAAACAGAAAAAAGATTGTTTTAAGGCCATGCACTTGTGCAATAGTGTAGAGAACCGGGAAAAGTATCAGTTGGCTAAAAAAGAGACAAAGAAAGTAGTAAGCGAAACACGTACTAAAGTTTATGAAGGGTTTTATCAGGAGTTAGGAACAAAGACGGGAGAAAGAAATATTTACAAGATCGCGAAGCAAAGGGAGAGGAAAAAGAGAGATCTGGACCAAGTAAAGTGTATAAAGGATGAAAATGGTAAAGTGTTAGTTACTGATGGTGATATTAAGGACAGATGGGAGGCTTACTTTTACAAGTTGTTTAATGAGGGAAGCAACTATGCAACTCAGGACTTGCTAATTAACGAAGATGATCGGAATTTGGCTTTCTACCGCAGGATACGTATCAGAGAGGTTAAGGCGGCTCTCAAGAAAATGGACAATGGAAAAGCCGTTGGGCCTGATGGTATCCCTATTGAAGTTTGGAAATGTTTGGGTGATGAGGGGGAGGTGTGGCTAACCAAGCTTTTTAATGAAATTCTACGCTCTAAAAATATGCCGGATGAGTGGAGGAAAAGCATTTTAGTTCCTATTTACAAGAATAAAGGAGACATTCAAAACTGTGCAAGCTACAGGGGGATAAAACTTATGAGTCATACAATGAAGTTGTAGGAAAAAGTGATGGAATATAGGTTGAGATTGGAGACTTCTATTTTGGAAAACCAATTTGGATTTATGCCAGGGAGATCCACATCGGAAGCAATGTATTTACTAAGGGGGTTAATGGAGAGATATAGAAGTAAAAGAAGAGATTTACATATGGTTTTTATTGACCTGGAAAAGGCTTATGATCGTGTGCCAAGAGAAGTATTGTGGAAGGTTTTGGAAAAGAAAGGTGTACGGGTTGCGTATATCAAAGTCATACAAGATATGTATGAGACGGTAACTACCAGTGTAAGGACGCCTGGGGGGGAGACAAAGGACTTTCTTATTAAGATTGGCCTACATCAGGGATCCTCTCTGAGTCCGTACTTGTTCAATATTGTTCTGGATGTCCTAACTGAACCTGTTCAAGAAAGAATCCCTAAGTCCATGCTCTTCGCGGATGATATAGTTCTTATGGCAGAATCAAAAGAAGAGATTAACATTAGTTTGGAGTCATGAAGAAGGACTTTGGAGTCGAAAGGTTTCCGTTTGAGCAGGAACAAAACAGAATATATGCATTGTAATTTTGGAGGGAGGCAAGGTAATAGGGATTTGGAGGTGAGGATGGGAGAGCAAATTATTCCTCAAGTATCAAAGTTTAAATACCTAGGATCCATTATACAGGAGGATGGGGAAATTGATGGAGACATTTCTCATAAAATACAAGCTGGCTGGTTAAAGTGGAGGAAAGCTACCGGAGTTATTTGCGATAAGAAGGTACCTGAGAAACTTAAAGGAAAATTTTATCGGACTGCTATAAGACCAGCTATGATGTATGGTAGTGAATGTTGGGCAATAAAGAGAAAACAAGAGCACAAAGTCGGAGTAGCAAAAATGAGGATGTTGAGATGGATGTGTGGTCATACAAGAAAAGATAGGAGTCGAAATGAAAAGATCAGGGCAAGAGTCGGTGTGACACCTATCCAAGAGAAAATGGTTGAAAATCGCTTAAGATGGTTTGAACATGTGCAGAGAAGGCCTTTGGAGGCCCTGATGAGGAGGGTGGATCAAACAAAATGGAGTCCCATAAAAAGAAGCAGGGGAAGACCGAGAAGAACGCTAAATGAAGTCATTGAACGAGACCTCCTAATCAACAACATATCTAAGGATTGGGTTGTTGACAGAGCACGATGGCGTCGTGTGATTCATGTAACCGACCCTACCTAGTGGGATAAGGCTTGTTGTTTTTGAAGATTCTTGATAGCTCTTAAACTGAGTGCACTAACAAGCAGCTCTTTCTTAGTCAATATGGCTCCTAAATTTTTAGAACCTCTTGATAGCAGTTACACGTGCAAATGTCTGTATTTCTGCCCCTCATTTAATTTTTCATTAATTCAAGTGCCTTATTTTTCAATCCAACTGCTGAGGTTTTTGTATGGAGCAGTTTCTTACCTCCTCCTGTCATCCCATTCCTTTTCTAACCCAACCCACTCTGTTGTAAAAGCCGCTAAGGAGGACCAAAAGGGGATATCAGTTTCCTAATTTGGCAAAGTAAGAGGAAAAACTATAATTGCATCCAAGGTGCATAATCTATGTTGCAAAAATAACAATTTGAGGGTTTTGGGCTGCTTCCATTTCCTGATTCTCTCTCATCTTTTGCTTATGTTATCTCTTGCAATCTCAGTGCTGTCTTTCTATTTATTCTTGTCAGGTATGTAAAAATGGTTCATTTCACTTGCGAGGAAATGTCTATGTGCACTATAAATCAATGGACTCTGCTGTCCTTGCCTATAACTCAATCAATGGTCGTTACTTTGCTGGAAAACAGGTACGAATCCCTAGTGTGAACAAATATAACGAAAATTTTAAATATGATTGTAGTTTATAGGCCTTTGGTCTATCTTAGGATTTCACTTTCGCCATGTCTGACAATCTATTTAACTTCCTATTTGTTGCATTAATGAATGCTTGATGTTCAGGGTTCTATTTAGCTCCTTTGGAATTGAAATCCCTTAAAGACATATGAATTTTAAAACTATATAAGAGAATGAACTCAGGTTGAAATAAGGCTAAGGAATGTTCAGTTTTGTACCGAATGTTTGTGGCAGTTGAACTTTTCTAGCGATGAATTTCTCGATGCGTGGTGGTTTAGGATGGAATATGGAAAGACACAGCAGCATTAAGTATGCTGGGATTGTTGCCCAAGTGCTTGGAAATTTATGAGACATTTGATCATAGGATAATAGGTTGAATTCGAAATTATGTATCATCTCCTATACAAAATTGGAGTATAGATTTTTTTCATGGCCCATACTGTTTTTCTTTCAATAAAAGATTTCCAGTTACTTGGTCACTTTGAATATTCATGATCAAATGCACAATAGTTGGTTTCCTGACATTTATTCTGTTGATATACCTGGTTGTTCTCGGCAGATTAGATGTGAATTTGTGAACGTGACCAGATGGAAGGTTGCAATATGTGGGGAGTATATGAAGTCAGGGTTCAAGGTTCAATTTTATTCATGTGAAGTATATTTATTTTTCTTTTGGCTTCAGGAGTTGCTGCCAATCATATTGCTTGTGTTCTTTATTAGTTACATCAAATAACATGGCGGAAGATGTTTTAGATTGATAAAAGATATCATAGCTTTATTATGAGAGGATAAATATAAATTATGAAATCTAAAATTAACTATTTGTAAATTGAAAATTTTCAGTGAATATTAGAAACAAGATTTTAAATAAGATCAGCATCATGTTAATTGACATTAAATTAGGATTAGAACTAGTTACCCTTGATTATCTTATCATGTTCTAATTTGACTAATTTGTTATGATTTTATAATTTAAGACTTCAGATCATAATATTTTGTTTAGTTGTTTATATGTATCCTTTGGGCCATATATAAGCCCTGTACTCACTAGAACTCGCTTTTGTTAATCAACTTTTTATAATGAGTTCTATTAGCTCTCTTTCCTTTCTTTATATCTCCCTTCCCTCCCTCCCTTACCTCCTTCCATGATTTAATTCTCCTCTCCTCTTTTGCTTATGCTTGTTAGTGGTCCTACATCATTCAGCCGTCTCTTTATATTGATATTAGTCTGATTTTTTTTTCTTCCATTTTTCACCTTAACAGACCTGTTCCCATGGTTCAGCTTGCAATTTTATCCACTGTTTTCGTAATCCTGGAGGAGATTATGAATGGGCTGATGCTGACAAACCACCGCCAAAGTATTGGGTGAAAAAGATGGCTGCTTTATTTGGTTATTCTGATGAACATGAGAAATTGATGGAGCAACAAGCTAGTGATCTGAAGAGCTCAAGCAAAATACAGAAAGCAGATTCACACAGGTGCGCTTTTAATTCTGATTACTCTTTCTCCTACCATGCTTTATTTTATATATGTTAGCTGGCTTATTAATTGCTTCCTTTCTGATGCTTTGATGCTTAACAATGTATTTGTTGCCATCTAATCCCAAGCTATTAAGTGGAATGCTATAAACCTCGTTGGACAGTTGTACCTATTCATACATTAGTTTCCTACGCAGTCTGTTTAAATACTAGACTCTTAAAGTTCTTTATCAACTTTTACACCCAACATAAGGTGTGCTGAACGTTCAACTTTCTTAGAGGATATGTGAAAAAAGTCTGTCATCAACAACTGGGACAAGAACAAAAGGCCATGCAAACTTTTCATTCTCAGTCTATCAAGATGTTATGGATTCAATGGTTGGCTGGACAAAAACAAGATAATTTTGGCATGACGGAAGAAGATTTGAGTAAAAGGGGTTTAATGATTCTCTTGTTTTGAAAAAGGGTCTTAATAATGGTGACCGTTCCATTGACAAGACTCTTCAAAATTCCTGCTTTGTTTATAAACCTGTGAATAGGATCAACGCTCCAATTATAGGAATTGTCTTGAATTTGTTTTCAAAATCCAAGAAAAGGTTTCACAGATTATATTATGCAGCTTGGCTTCTAGCCATTCTGCATCAAAACCAGTGTGCATGTCAAATAACTTGACATTGGCAACTTAAAAATTCTGTTATGTGCAGGATATATGCATGGAGTAGTTTTGTACGGATTGAAGTTCAAGCTTGTTAATCTGTCTTGTTTTCTCATGTATCTTATTTTTTCCCCACGGTTCTTTTAGATTTAAGCATGCAATTTATACTGGTCCTTACGGTAGCACGTCTCTTATAGGTACCATTCGAGGAGATCAAGGTCCAGGGAGATTGGAGAGTTTAATAGCAATAGTTCTGGTAGAAGAAAACGTGGAGATGAAAGAAAATGGAGCAGAACTCGTGATGGGGAAATATGTGAACAAACTACCAATTTGAAAGACAAGCATAAAGGGAAAGGTAGAACTTCTGATTCTGACACTGTTAGGGAATGGTCGGATAGGGAAGAAGATAGGCGCAAACACCATACTCGCCACAGAAAAAGTTCAATTAATTGGAACGATGGTGATGAGAGAAGAAGCCACGAAGGTTATTTTGATGTGGATTCAGATGTGGCACGTGGGTACAGCAAAAACCGACATCAACACCATAGAGAACACTCAACTACTAGGAACAATGGTGATGAGAGAAGCTACGAAGGATATTCTGATGTGGATTCCAATGTGGCACGTGGGTACAGTGAAAAGCGCCATCAGCACCATAGAAAACACTCAACTACTAGGAACGAGGGTGACGAGAGAAGCCACGAACATTATTCTGATGTGGATTCAGATGCGGCACTTGGGTGCAGTAAAAAGCGCTATCATTGCTGTAGAAAACACTCAACTACGAGGAACGAGGGTGATGAGAGAAGAGGCTGCGAAGGTTACTCTGATGTGGATTTAGATGCAACACCTGGGCACAGCAAAAAGCGCCATCACCACCATAGAAAACACTCAACTGCTAGGAACGAAGGTGATGAAAGAAGCCATGAAGGGTATTCTGATGTAGATTCAGATGCAACACCTGGGGACAGAAAAAAGCACCATCAACCCTGTAGAAAATGCTCAATTAATAGGAAGGAGGATGATGAGAGAAGAAACGAAGATGGTTATTCTGATGTGGATTCAGATGCTGTAACTGGGGACAGGAAAAAAAGGCCCAGTGGTGAAGGAAGGAGCTCAAGAAAAAGGCAGAGAAACAATGATGAGGCTGGATCTGGGGATTGGTCAGATAGGGATGGAGATAAGAAATGGCATAGGAAAAGCAGAAGCTCTAGAAATAGGAGCAGGGACTATGGATATTCAACCAGTGATACTGAATCTGGCACATGTTCATTTGATAGAGATGGAGAGTCTTCTAGGAAAATATCCAAACACAGAAGATCCGGTTTGCGGGATGATTACGAGGATTATGAGAACAAAAGTGAAGTCAACAGAGACCGGTCAAAGGAGGAGAAAGACAGACGAGAGCATCGTCACGAAACCAGGAAGAGTTCAAAACACGAGAAGAAATTGGAGTCCGATGATGATCAAGATGACAATAATGTTCATTAGGATTATCAAATAGGAATTGGGCATCATAGCAAACAAGGGAAGTGATTAAAGAATGAAGAATATCTTAAAACTCCAGATTCTGATGAGCGTATTAAGGGCTGGTTAGCGATGCTGATGTTGGCAGCCATTGGTTGAACAATGGCTGTGAGAGGACCTTATGACTCCAGAAATGCATTCTAGTGTCCGCATTACAATGCTATACTGTTAAGTGAAGGATGGCAGCAGTGAATAGGAGGAGGAAAAGGAGAGAAGCCGGGTCCGGGTATGGGCCCCATTTATTCTTGTCATCTTCATTATTGGGTGGGTCCCGTAGCAATATGAAAAACGAAAAGAAAATCTTATTTTTAAAATTAGCATCTTGTGTTGAATTTCTCCAATCGATGAAACCAATATTCTGCTATATGGCCATAAAGGAAATGGAAGAGAGGAACGATATTCTCCTTGTCAGTTTTCCATATACATTAATATTTCCGCTATTCGTACAATCAGAAACTAATTGATAGATTTACTTCAATATTAAGTATAGTATCTCAATTTACTTTATTTTTTATTTTTTTTAAACTATCTTTAATAATTGTATATAGTAAAAGAAATTAATGTCAATAAGAATAATAATTTTAAAAAAAATTTTAAGGAAACACATCAGTTACGAATAAACTTAACTAATTTATTTAGTATTTGTAAATTATTCAACTCTTATATTACTTCCGGTCCTTAATATAGGATTTCTTTTGATTTTTATTTTGGTTCTAAATATAAAACTTCAATCTATTTGTTTCTAATATTTATGTATTTTTTTTTAAGATAATCTTTCTAATAATGGTAGTTATGGCCAATACACTTGATTAGTAGGGATATTTTAAGAAAGACAACACATATTTATGATAAATAACTAACTTAATTTTTTTCTTTAATCTTCTCAAATTAGTCAACTAACTCTCATAATTACGACCAGAGGTGGTAATTATAAGCAGAAAGAGTATTAATATTATAGTTGCCAAAGTAACACATCCAAATGATTTTGTTTAAGAAAACTTCCAATGGACGGATCCTATGAATATGCTATTTTGTGCATCCATTGAGAAGCTTCTGCCTCGGGCTGAATAATTCGATGCTGCTATCATTATCCCGGTTCCTCTTATTTCAAATTATATGTACAATAAAGAGTAGACTCTTGTTAACCAACTAGTCTCATAAAACAAGAAAAATATGAAGTTATTTGAATGTTTGATTTAAAGTAGTTCAAGTAATTTGCATTATGCAAGTGCAAGATAAATGAGTCTTATTGTAAAACAATTTTTTGTAAGTGAATCAAACACCGCTAAAGATTGCTTGATGCAAGTTTTTTGGGGAAAGGGGGGAAAAAAAGAAAGACTTTGGAGGAAAAAAAAGATAGAGAAATGAGACTTTTACCGAAGGTTTTTTTTCCCTACACATGTATCTTTTTATTAGAAATAATCTTATTCGAAATACTATAAGGTATAAACACCTTAGGATTCAAATATAAGTTCACCATGTTATGACCTCTTCTATTAGATCTAACTCCCGTGCTAAATTTTGAGACAAGGGATAATTAATCAAATAAGCTCGTTATGAGACACAAGTCCATGTTCTAAGATTCCAGCAAGAATAATTTAAATATTTAATAGAATAAAATATAAGAGACAACAGTCCATACGCCAAGAAGGCACATGACTGCACATTGAGAAGTCAGTAAGATAAGAGCCCAACACAAGGCTATTTATTATACATCATAATGTCAATCCGAAGACAAGATTTTGCACAGCTTCTATTCACGGAAAAACGGCCTCGTATACATATATAAAGCAGTATCCAGTTATTTTAGGGAAAAAAAACTATATACAAAAATGAAAAGCATCATTACATCAAGAGGATTGCAATGAAGGGAAAAAGGATTTCAAAAGGGGGACAAAAAAAAAAAAAAAAGGACCATACCCAGCAAGATACAACATTTCCCATGCTTGTGGCTGACTCAAAACTGAACAAGCCATGCCCACAAGCTGTCAAAACCCACAATAATAAAGGAAATCCTATCTTCAAGACAAAGATCAAACAGCACTGAACTAAAGCATCCCTCCAAAGTCACTGCGTCCATGTTGCTAGTCACAAGGTGATGCCACGACACCATAGATGCACGGAGGCCATGGTTAACTGCTAGTACTAAGAGAATTCATTCTCGAATCTTTCAACATTCTACTTCCTACTTTCATGCCAATATTTATTGTATGAACCAGCTAGGGCATGCCAGAAGGCCCAAGAGTATTAGCAGCTAGGCCCCACAGTAGATGACTGGTCATCACTATTGACTGCTGCTTCAGAATCCACCTTGCTTGGTTTAACTTCTTCGTTGAATGGTAGCCCTGTTTTGGGTGAAAGCTTCTTCGCCTCCTCTGGTGTGTAGATAGATATCTTCCTCACCACAGTGCAGAACTCACTGGAACAAAATAGAAAAAATTTAATAATCATTGACATATATACACTCACAAAGCATCTGTGATAATTATTTGCAATAAGAGAAACAGCATGTAACATTTATGATCAGAAGCAAACCCCACAATTTGCAGGGAATTGTGCAGCCTACTGACAAGATAATCAGAAAATATTTAGTTTAGCCCATCAGAATGACAAATTTATTCTCCTTGCAAATAAGAAAATGCATCCAAGAAACAATGAAAGAACCAGAGCAGCTGTTGGCATCAAAGGAACTTACTGCCATGGATCATCTCCAACCATCATCATATCATCCTCATCATCAGTGTAGACAACCTGCCATTTCTTTGCGGATTTATCCAACTCACCCTGGATGTCAAACATTTCCTCCAATTTTTTAAGTAGATCATCATATCCGACAAACCGTGACAAATCCACAGCCCTGCCAACAGCCATTCCTTGCATGTGAACCTGGGCATAGAAATAAATATCCACATTACACCAAGCAGGAACCAGAAGTAATGGAGTGAAAATGCCAAATTACTTCATTGCACCAAGAATGACAATATGAAAAGCACAATTTTAGCCAATAGCATCAATTTTTTTTTTTGAAAAAAAAAAGGCCTCTTAACCCCATATATTTAGAATAAAGACACTTCAACTCTGCAAAAGAATTTCTGTTTTTGTTTTACATTTAGAGGAGTGGCCACTAATGGCCTCCGGAAACAAGTCAAATCGAACCCACTAAGGAAGCATTCATGCCATTAGCAATTTCTGTTATTCAAATGCAAGACAACCAACACTAGATACATAGAAAATATTCTGGATAAAAATGATGGATTCTAGACATTAGGAAATTGTGTAAGGACCATATAACCAGGATTGTTGAGCATAGAAAAATACCACAGAAGCTGTATACTAAAACTTGCTATAACTTTATTAACGACAAAATGATATATTTACTGATAGCATACATTAAACTAAGCTGATGGAATTATTGGCTTATAGTTTAAGTTGTTTACAAGCCCACAACAATGCAAATAAATTCTAGTAGAAAAAAATAACACGACATCAATTACTCTATACCTACAAAATTAAAAAACAAAATCTGAAGCAATCCACTAAATTGGTAGGAAAAATATCATGACGTTAAAAGGTAGTATATGGAAAGAAACAGAGAAATGAATTGTAGAACAGACCAAGACAAATGAGTTATATTACCTTAGTGCAGCTCCTTATTTGCCGCCTTTGTGATTCCTGAGGAGACTGAAGACTTGATTTGTCAGCATCACAACTCAATGATGGGATATAAGATCCATTGACATTTGATGGTTCAGAAAGCTGGTCAGGCTCACCATCTACACATGGAACTGACCTATCATCCCCCACCCTCTCTGACAATGTGACTCTTGGCGTACTTTCTTCTGCATTAGAATTCTCAAGTAGCTGAATCCCAAAAAGCCTACAGCCATTTCCAGTGCCTTGTTTCTTTTCACCAGATTCTTTAAGAGCTATGGGCGAAAAATGCTCTGAAGAGTTCTCCACCCTGCTAGACCAATATATGGAATTGTTGGAAGCAGTCCCCAGAGATTTGTTCCCACCAAACCCAAGAAAGTTGGTTGCAGTAGAATTGAACTTAGATGATTGATAGAGATCTTGTCCATGTTGTGAGTCGCGATAGGAGAAAGATGGAGATTCAGTTGATGGTTTCCATGCCCCTGAAATCCAAAGAAAACAAAAAACATGTAGGGCACAGATAACAGGTTTGGCATAACGAAATAGTCCAAGACCAACATACCATGCAGAGACGAATCAGGTACTGTTGATGGTAGAACAGGAAGCCGAGCCCTCTTGTTTCTTTGAGGTGGTTGAATGTTCGCAGGAGCGGTGGCCAGAAGGGGCTCTAATTCCCAAGGAGAGACTCTGTCAGGACGTAAAATTGATGAAGGTTCATCCCATTGCACCTGAAATAGAATATATGTAAGTCATAAAATAATAATTTAGCAAATGAACACTCCAGCACAATAAAATGAACTGAAAGCCACTCCGTAATTGGCTACAATTTCTAGCCGCTCAATATATCAGCATGTTCATCTTTAAATTCACTTTTAAGAGTTAAATATAAATGCTTGAGATCCCAGTGTAAAACTAACGCATCATAACCTGAGCTTTCTTAACTGCACTAAACATCTAGAATTGAATAGTTGGTATATGCGGAAAAAAAGGAACAAAAAAGACCAAAAAAACATGTGTCATCAATCATTTTCATAGCCAAAAACTTCAGTTACTGGAAATTCATTGGAAAACAAAAAAATCAATTTCCATTTACTTAAACAATATGCTAATAATGTACAACCAATACTGAATCCAAAAAACCATAAGTACAAAAGATAAGCGGTAGACATCCAATTGAAAAGGTCACTATTAACCTTTAATGATCGCCACTCAGAATCCGGCCAGACAGGTGAGTTATTATCTCCAACACCCACAATTGTGCCACTGAACCTGTATGAAGGGGGAAATATATTACTAGGATGTGATGATATCCCAGATTTAACCATAAAATCACACACCTTCGCTCAGGAACTTCATCACCCTCAAATCTCATCTTGAATCTCATCCCAACAGAAAGCTTATGACTACGAGCTTCAAGATACTTATTGACACCCACGATAAACTCTGATCGGCTTGTCCTAACACCAACATTGACAAATCAGTTTAAAGTCTATTCAGTTAAAAAGCAAGAGAAATACATCATCCCAAAACGAAAGAGAAAATAAGTTAGCAAAATCCAAGACAAAAAATATTTACAAATGTTACTTGTAATATATGCAGCACATTACACATAGAAGGCTAATCAATTATCTTTGTTCCCTTCTATCTTGATTTTAAATCAGAACCTTCAATGAAAATCTGAATCAACTCATCCTATGCGCATCTTAATAGCACTTACGGTTCAATTTGCACAATGGTACTACAGAGGAACCACTCACAATTTGACATCATGAACTAAAATTATAAAAATAAATAAGCAGTTGCACAAAGTTGAGGGCAAAACCTGGGCTTATAGAACACAGAAAACAGTGTCCCAGTGGTAATTGCATGAGATGCAGTCGCCAGAACTCCAATATGCATACTGTGACTGGATATGACGGAAGAAGGCATATTGTTCTGTTGTCTCATGAGCCGCCTAACTCCAACTCGCAGCTCTCCATTTTCACCCCTGGAATAAAGCAGGTTACACAACTCACCATCACCAAGCAACAAAAGAAAGACATAAGAACCCAACTTTGTTCTAATCCCTGTAAGGCAGGAGAAGGAAAGGTACTACTACGTATCAACTTGCCTTAGGAATATAAAAGCATCACCAGCCACCAGTTTTTTGGAGCTTACAAACACACTCCATCCAGTGGTAAGCAAGTGACGCCTAGGTTGCCCTGAAAATTAATGTTCAGTAAGGAGCTCATAGATAGTACAAAAATTTGTTACTGGATGCGCCAGACACTAATGAATGAGATAATCACAATCAACAGCAAAATCAACATGTTATCCATTTGCAAACTAACATGGCAAATAATATACGCCTAAATAAACAGAACCTGGTAACATTTCTTTTCTGCTGAAAAAATCATTTTCACAAGCTAACCAACCGAAGGTTAGCTTGAGATATCATGAGACTACTACATTAAACGTTTATAGATTGACTTGCAAAGTTGCACGTGACTCCAGAATTAATCCCCCCCCCCCCCCCAGCATAGTCCAGGAGTAATTTTTCCCTAGTAAGTTGAGATTACAAGAACAGCCAGACGACACGTTTTATGTTAAAGCAACTATATGATCTCCCACTAGCAGCCAAAAAAGTTGCTGCTTATCTAATACCCTGAAGATTGCTTCAGTTTACAGCACATTTGGTCAGTAGACATATGTAATATAATCAATCTATTTTTCATAAAACACAAACTGAAATTAAATATTAAAATCTACCAGGTCAACAGGCTTCAAAAGATTAAAAAATAGAGAATAATAGCAAAATACTTACCTCGAAATATGTGTCGGAAATGCCATTCATTCCCATGCAAATCAGTTGCAACTAATTCTTGCCATGGTGGCTGCTGAGACATATCCTGAGCAAAGCATGGGGATTATAGAAGTGAAGGTCACAGTAAAAAATTACCAAGCATCTAAAATATGGAATGTTGAAAAGAAGCAGCCAACCAGGGGTGGCAGACAATCATCTGCATGTCTTCGAAGAACAGAAAACCTCATGAGTGCTGGTTTCAGATGCAGTAAGCGTTTTGCAGAAGAAGGAATGAACTGTGCACCTAGGAAGCTCGGGCAGTGGATCATCAGGGCTTGTCACTTCACTTTGCTGGACCCAACAGAGCACAGAAACATAAGATAGGTATGGAAGAGAGAAAATTATGAGAAACTCGCTAGAAATCAGAAAGCAGCCTGAAATGAAAATTATCTTGAGCAAGTAGAACAGGAAAAAGGTGAATCACTAACTGAAAAACCATGTGCGCCCAAGAGCAGAACACCATAGCAATGTATAGCATTTCTGAGATCTGGTGTATTTGCCGCTTGGGATACTCATATCATCAGGGTTCTTTGTCTTTAGACAGGAGCAAAAATGTGGATTGGGACATCTTTAAAATGTTCAGCTCATGGAATTTATAAAGGAGTGTCTCTTGCAAATAAAGAGAGATTGGAAAGCTTTGCTGCATGTTTTTTTTCTTATCTATATACAAAAATAAATATATGGTGACCAAAAATAAATAAATATAAATCTATAGCAACATGTACTGTTCACAAGAAGTGAACAGCACAATTTGTTCTTGGGCTCCTTGTAATGCACAGAACCAATATCTAAATTCTTTTATTATTCTATTTTTGGTCATTATCTTCAACCATCTCTTTGGAGCATACCCTATCCTTGTCATCGGTATCTCCCAGCTTAATTGGTACCTTCCCTCTTAATTTTACTCTCTAACCAATAAAAAATTGAATGTACAATGTGAAAACCTTGCTGAATAAAATTTAAAAAAAAAAAAAAAACTCACATCAGCTTCAGGGAGCAAAGTTATTTGCGCATAGACTTCATCTGTTTCGGGTTCAGCCTACAAAACCAAGAATAAATTAGTTAATATTAAATGATACTGCTGATAAAGCACAGCCAATTCCTCAGCGATTGATTGCATAGAAAAATCATCACTCACCCGCAGATGAACATTGACAACCTTGCACAGAATCTTAGAAGGCAGATTGAAGGAAGGCATTTGCTGATCAGACCCCTGATGCATCGAGGCCTCAAGCTACAAAATAAAAAACCACATCATCATGTAATTTCATCAACTATAGCCGTAGGCTAAGGATTCAAAAACGATAATGGAATTCAATGTGCAAACTGCAGTGCGGTTGGCTTTAATTAACGCTCCGTTTGGATGAGAACAAAAATTTTTGGAGGCAAGAAAATGGGAGAGAAAAT
>NW_021637096.1:0-195308 GCF_004799145.2 Neltuma alba
ACAAAACTTGTATGTTATCTACTGTAATACGAAGTTAATAATCACCTTAAATCCAACTATATGAAATATCAGGAATGTGTTTCAAACTAAATCATATGATCCCCCCCCCCCCGGGGCAAAAGAAAAAAAAGAAGAAGAAGACGGGGGTTAAAAAAGATTGAAGACTAAATTTCAACCAAATCAAAGAATCTCTGCTTGAGTTCAAATTATAATGAAGAAAGGCTGCTGATGTTCCTTACTAGAGCATTTCCTCACTAAGCATGTTTTTCCTTATATTAGCCCGACCTGAGACGTACACAGAGCTAGTATGAAGTCCTCTTAAATTTGGCATAGCTAGGTTAATTCTTGAACGACAAAATTTGCATCTAATAAAGAAGCTAGCAAGGAAGAAAAATGTTAACATGTCCATGCAGTAGTTATGTGGTGCACGCTTGAATCCTCTTCTTCCCACACAATCAACCAACCAACCCTGCTCCTCCCAAAAGGAAAATGCGTGCTATGAAAGTGTCTAACGTTTGAAATGTCAACAATCTCAGTACGAAGACAACTCATCGAAAGTCCAGTTCAAAGCATCAACTTCTACCAATTTCAAAATGAGCATATTCTATATGTACTTTTCAACAATAATCTTATTCTTTCGACTCGAGATTTACACTAGTGATACATAAGCACATGATAATAAAATTCTGCATCCCACCCATGGCAACTGAATTTGGCCCGGGTAAAAAAAGATAGCCGTTGACATTCTTTAATGTTATTCCAACCTTCGTAGTAAAACGAAGTTACTAAAATGCCTATCAAGGTTCAGAAAGGTAGAAATATTATATTCGCACCAGCAAAATTACAGGCATGCACTGACCTCGCTCCAGGGCAACTTTCTGGGTAGTGTTCGTGCCGCTAGAATTCAAGCTCCTCAACCTCTGCAATATATCATCCGTTATTTTCTGTCTTAAATGCTGAGGCAACTGAGACGCCCTCTCATCCCTTGATAACTCCCCTTCTAGTGCCTTCACCTTTGGGACAACGGTTTTATAATACATTAACTTCTGTTCAATTCATGAGGAAGTGATAGCTGGAGCTAAGCATAAATGGTTCTTACCCATTTAACCAGCTCCTGGGGTCTATATGCCTTACGGATTCGGATTGATTCTTCCATTTTCTGAATCTGATCCGAGGTATAAGGGACAACTGGAAAGACAATAAATTCAAAATTAAATCGAATGGAGGAATTTGGAGTTTCAGTACCAAAAAAGTTGAGCCCGCTGTTAATCCAAAGCAGGAGTGGGTTTAAAGTTACGGAACCCACTTAAGCAGAGGCCAACTTTTAGGTGGAAAGAGTGAAATCCATCACAAAATTTCAAGCAGAAACCTATTTCAATACATTACTCTATTAGGGGAAACACGGGGGCAGAACAGAAAACATCGACAATCACTAATGTAAATGTCATTTAAAAAAAAACAAAATCTAATCCCCGCCTATTTTTTGGCCAACCAAATCCAATCCTGAGATTAATACTTACTGTTTCGCGAAACGTTTCCGGAGTAGATATAAAGAGAGGCATAAAGAGTGCGAAGAAAGTAGAGAGCAATCGCAATGTTGAAAAAGCAAACTATGATGGTGGTTTTCTTGTACGAACAAACCCACTTTCCTCTTCCTTGAAGAGCCCACTCAATTCTCGCCATAGCCCTGTCGCTTGCCCTCTTCTTCTTTATCCTCATCCCACCATTGCCCACTTTATCTCTCTTTCTTCGAAAAGGGCAGAGATTTGAAGATTTGAAGATTGAATCTGAGATCGCCGTCGCTCCAAATAAATCGATGAATCAAAACAAGCTCAAAATGACAACTTTCACCGCCAAAAAGTGATTCGTTTGTGATATCCGACGAGTCGAACAGCGGCAGCGTGATTATTCTCGCTCCTCCGTTAATTGAGTCTAGGAATCGTGGTTCCCCAAAAAAAAAAAAAAAAAGTAATCGCGATTCTCCACTTTTTTTTTTGTTTCTTTTTGGGGGGGGGGGCGTGGGCGGGGGCCAGAGACTCGTAATCACTATTCGCTAATCGCTAATCGCATTTTTCAAAAAACATTGGATCATGCTTGTGCTAACGTGGCGATTTTTGTCAATGGCTGTTGGGATTAGGTGCTCCACCCAATCATTTTGGTGGTTCCATCATCATTGATGGAGATTATGCTAAAGCGTGCTTGTGAACCGCCGATGGTGCACGCCAGTGTTCCTCGCCAATGTCTTCTTCCCTTCAGTATGCACTTCCGAAATTTGCCGCAGTCGTCCGCCCCACCCCAATGCAGCGCGTCCTCACGCCCTTGCTAGGGGGCACGCAATTTCCACACCTTGTTTTTTTTCGCCCAGCAATTATTTTATTGTACAGAGTTTATAAACTTCTCACCAAATAATTCGAGGAGAATTACAATAAGATTGAAAAAAAAATAATTACTAAATTTTTTTAATAATAATATAAATAATTTGTAATGATAATTTTCAGAGTAAAAAATGACAACCTTAATACTTGTTTTGTCTCATTATAATTCTCCCAGTAATTTATGAAGATTCTGGACTTCTTTAAAGTTTGATATCTCTCTGGTCGAACAACACTTTCCTTCTCCAAATTGTTTGTTTGCAACTACTTAGTTAATATTATTCCTATTTCCTTTTAAAAGTAATTTTATATGAAGTATTATAAAACATTAAATGTTAGCATTTTTTCTAATAAAGATTTGAATCTTAACTCGCCCCTTTCCACCAAACTCAAGCTCATTGTTTATTGATCATATTTTCTAAACATCTCTTTAATGTGGGTTTTTCATTTTACCAATCCATCCTACACCTTTTCAAGAAAAAATTCTAGAAAAAGAACCATGAAATTATCATTCCCTAATTTAGATATTTAAAAGTTGAAAATGACAGAGAAGAGAATAAAGTGGTATCTAATCTGGTATTTTACAAACGTAGTTAAATAACTAAAATGTCCTTATATCAAATTTGAATAAAAACCATCAAATTTGTATTTATTAGTATATTTCTTATCATTAATTGTTCAACACTTGTCGTTATAAATTCACAACTTATTAATAAATAACTTGTAATTGTTAATACGTTTCTTGTCATTTTTTATTTTACACTAATTATTACTAGTTCAAAACCTGTTAATCTATGACATTTTAGTCATTTAACTATGTTTATAAAATACCATATCATGCACTACTTCACTTTTTGTCATTTTCAATTTTTAGCTGCCTAATTTTAAATATTACATTTTTTAACTTTTTTATTTATTATTTTTCTCATTTTTTAATAGGTCGATCGGTTGGGCCATAAGCCCAGTCAACATCATCGGCCTTTCATGAGCCCTTTATTTCATTTGCAGGTTTTCAAAAGTTTTGTACTTTGGTCTTTTTGTAATAGGGCTCTCAAAGGTTTGTGAAGGGTCTTTCACTTGAAGGTAGGGCTATAGATTAGACCCATGCTATATGAATTTAAGTATTTCCAATTCATAGCCTAAACTCAATTGAAAGGCCAACATAACAATTGATTAAAGCGTTGTTTGGTTATCCTCAAAAAATACTTTTAAAAATTATTTTTACATAATTCGAGACAAGATTTTTTTTATTTATTTATTTTATATATAGTAAAATTATTTTTAAAATTATAATTTTATTTCTATTCAAACAATCTCTAAGTCCAAAATTTGTATTGGTCCGGCATTTATTGGCTTGCTTTCCCTTATATTTAAACGTTATTGGTGTCTTGGGCTTTGTTATTGGTGTTAGTTTTGTGTTTTATGTTTCATAATATAAATTAGAAAAATCAACGGGTCATTAGATTTTGCAGTTATATTTCTTCATATTATGTTTGTGACTGTGATGAGCATGATCCCGGTCTAGTATTCGCTACAAACACAAATTATAGTTGTTCATCAGCATACTCTTTCTCTACGCATTTGATGTTAATTGACAATAGTATTATACTCTTCTCATCTTCACTATAAGACTTCTTTCGTAGTATAATTTATACTACAAAATGGATCTTATATTTAGGATTAAATGAGTAAAATAGGACACTTTTTCGTTTGAAAAAAAAAGAAACAAATTCCGTAAAAGTTAGTTAGTTTATAACTTCTAACTTCTTATTTATTATTGATCTAATTATATTGTATTTATTATTACTTCTGATTCTAATTATAAGAGCTAATTGACTAATTTGAGGAGATTAAAGAAATATGTTTAGTTATTTGTAATAAATAGTTGTTATCTTTCATAAAAATATCCTTACTAATCAAATGTGTTGGCTAAAACTATCATTATTAGAGAGGCTACTTGGAAAAAAAATACATTAATATTATAGACAAAATGGATTGAAATCTTATATTTAAAACCAGAATAAAAATTAAAAGAGATCTTATATTAAAAACTAGAGGTAGTAATAATTTCACCTAAAAAGAATGCACATAACAAGGTTTCAAAGTTTTGTTATGGCGGCCAAGTTAAGCCTTCAGGGCATCAATTCCTGTGAAATGGACGAAGCATGGTAGGGGAAGATATGATCCAATGTCAACGCATTGATTAATCATCAGTTTAAGGACTTCTCTTTTTGGGCAATGAAATGAATATACGGTTTTGCCCAAAAAAAAAAAAAGAATATGCGAATTCCCCATTCTTTAATAAGTTGGACCAAACTGATTTTTTGAGATCAATACAAAACGTCACTCAAGCGCCCAAAATCAAGGGAAAGCATCGCGCTTATCTCGAGAACGCGGCACAAGATTAGTTTTTTGACTTTTTGGTCCAAGTTTATAAATTAAAATCATCTTCCGAAAGCCAAATCCTGTACTGCAACAGCGAGGGGTGCCTCTCTGTCGTGTAAATTTCGGCCCTGGGGAGTGTCCCCTTCGAAATCTGGGTTGAGGCTGGACAACTTCCAAACCATTTCAGAACGCTCAATTTCGATTCTAGCGCTATCTTCGTCATCCGATTTCAAAAGCTGCGATTAGATAACCACCTGGTGCGAAGAGAGTCCGTATTGACCTTCGGAAGCTACTTCATTTAATCCAATCTGTATCATCTGCTGTTAAGGAATTTGTCTTCTCAGCTCTGTAAGGCTAGAAATTAAATGCTCGGAGTTCTGCTGTAGAGAATTGTTTCATTTATTGTTGGAAATAGAGGAAAATGTGGGGATTTGGGGGTAGGTTCTACTGGGGAAGAAATCTAGTACCTGAGAAAGCAGAAGGGATAGTCGTGGTATTCGCATGGATGTCAAGCGACGAGAGGCACTTGAATAGATACGTAGACCTCTACTCGTCTATCGGATGGAACTCTCTCGTCTGTCATTCCCAGTTTCTCAATATGTGAGTTCCTATTTGCCAATCTGGCTGACCCCTGATCGTCCCACTTCCATCTTAATTCCGAAGTTAAAGACCAATCATTTACTTATGTCTAGTGTGCTTGAACTTGATTGACCGTTTATGTTCTTACGTTACAACTACACCTTATATATTTATAATTTTGTGGGAAAATGAATTGCTGGTGATAATTGAAACTCTTACTACAAGATTGATAGTTTTGTAATCTGAAAATGTCAAGATTGCTGGTCGATAGTTCTTCCTACCATCTGGATATTTTCACTGAAGTAACTGTATGATTGAGCCGGCAACCCTATTATCCGTCGAAATCATATTTCCCCTTGTGTTCTGGGTCTTTATAATTGCTTTGATCTTCAATTTTCCGTGACCCTCTGTTCGAGGGATTATCTGGGAGCATAATAAATTAATGCAGTGTTCGCTATAATTTTGCCTTGTATTGCAGGTTCTTCCCTGAGAAAGCTACAAGTCTTGCTGTTGACATACTTAATGAACTTGTTAAGGTTAGTTTGATCGTAACTCTCCAGTTTTTTGGTAAACAAATCTTAGTTCAGGTCGCCAAAAAACTAGTTTCAAGTGGAATATAATCGAGAGATTTTATTTTTACACTTTGCCAAACTTATACATTTTTACTCCCGTAAAAAAATTGATTCATTGGTTGAAGCTTATGAAATGCCTCTCCATGCATGTCAATATGCAGGTGCTGAGAAGCGGGCCTTGTCCCGTAGTGTTTGCGTCTTTTTCAGGGGGTGCAAAAGCTTGTATGTTTGAGGTTCTTCAGGTATTCAGTTCTATACTCTATCGCCTTGATCTTCCTGTTTTTCTTGAGAGTATATATCAATGTGATATTATTTTTCTTCGTTGTTAAAACTTTTCTAGCACCATACCGTAATAAAATCTGACTTCTGACGATTTAATTTCCTTTGATTTCAGATTATTGAGGGAAAGTGCGAAGGACATAACATGGTATGTCTTTTCTATTTGTAGTTTAAGGGATGCTTGAATTACATATATTATATCACATGATAGCGTTGAAAGCCAAAATCAAATATTCTATATATTTCATTGTTTAATTTGTCCTGTATTTCCCTGGGCAAAGTATTTAACTCAGTTTCCTGCGACATGGATTTCTCTATTAGGATGGTGGCTTTTTGATCTTTTAACTTTTTGACTTACTGATAGTTGAACTTCTAAACCCTTTTAACTTTACAGGTTGATTACCAGCTCGTTAGAGACTCTATTTGTGGCTATATTTACGACTCCAGTCCAGTTGATTTCACCAGCGATTTGGGTGTCCGATTTCTTTTACATCCATCTGTTTTGAAAATGTCCCATCCGCCAAGGTTTGCTTCATGGATCGCAAATAGCATTGCATCTGGTCTTGATGCTCTCTTCCTCAGCAGGTTTGAGTCACAGCGTGCTGAGTATTGGCAAACTCTTTACTCCACTATTGTAAGTGTTAAAAAATAAACAACATAGCTTTTATGCCTCTCTTGTTTCTGTTGGGATTCTTGAATTTTATAGCTTTCATGCCTCTCTCTTTTTTTTGTTGGGATTTTTGAATTTTCTGCTTATTGAGTTATATTCTATTGCAGAGGATGCAGGCCCCATATCTCATTTTTTGTTCCGAAAATGATGATCTTGCTTCTTTTCAAGTTATTTCAAATTTTGTCCAACGACTAAAAGACCTTGGCTGTGATGTTAAAATGGTGAAATGGGATACCTCTCCTCATGTAGGTAGGCATATGCAGTCTACACTTTTGTGAGAAGATCCTACTTGACGGACCAGTTCCTGTTTGAACTGTGAAGATCGTATCATGATTTTATTCTTGAAGATAAAATATCATTCTTTAATACTACCTCCAATCCTTAATATAAGAGTTAGTTGACTAACTTAAGTAGATTAAAAAATTAGCTAAGGTAGTTATTTGTAATAAACAGGTGTTATCTCTCATAAAATACCTTTACTAATTATGCCTATTAGTTAGAATATTTAACATGTGTAACTACAAGGGCTACCTTAGGAAAAAAATGGATAAATATGAGAGATAAAGTAGATTATGGTCTTATAATTAGGATCAAATTGTATGTTAATCTAGTTCTTATATTAAAGACAAGAGGTAGCATCTATGCAAGTTTGGTTGTCATATCACTAGTTGTTTGACTATTTTGGTAGGAAGAGGCATTTTGCGTTCATCTAAATTTACATTTTACATCAGATCAACATTGTGGCAGAGACAAGCAACCTACCGGTTTTTTCTTTCTTTTGGGTTGCCTGTTTTTGTCAATGTTAACTAAGCTGAGAGGCAGGAGCTGACTGATGATGGCATCATTTAGTCTGTTTGAGTGTGGCTACAAAGGATCAAGAAACCTGCGTTTCATTAAAGTGTACTGAGCTCAGTAACTAGGGCTCCCTCATTCTGTTATTGAATTTAATTCCTCCTGAATTTGTCACAGGTCATTATCGGCACCATCTGATTGACTACAAGGCTGCAGTCACTGAGATCCTGGGCAAGGCAGCTGCAATTTATATTTCTAGAAAGAGACCGACTGGGGATGAGGGACTGGGCAAGAAGGGAACAGGAGATGAAATCTCATATCCAATCAGTAATTTTAGGAAAGCTGCAATGACTTCAACCAGTTTTCAGGGCTTTGCTGTTGCTTCTGATGATTTGTTGTCTGGTTCAATGAATTATTATGAGGGCAAGGGCGTCGGCTCAGTATCAGATGAACGCAAGGAAAGTTTAATTCACTTACCAAGCCGCCCGGGCATCAATGCGTATGGGGTTCTTGGCCAAGCGTTGTTTGATATATGTGTTCCTAAGAACGTTGAGGATTGGGATATCAAATCAAATTCCAGGAATACAAGAAGGCATGGCTCTTTCAATCCTATAAAATGCATCCGGCGCTCGAGGTTGTAGATTATTGACTAGTTTCATAGGACTCAGGTTGACAACCCTCAGACGAGCATGATTTCGAACTTATGAAGGTGATGATGTTGCGTTCAAATGTGGACGCAAATGGTTGGCCCCTGGCAGATTCACCAAGGCGCGGACGTGTGCGGTACTTGAAATAGGAGGCTGAAAGGGTGAAATCTTAAATATCATTTGTTTGTTTTCTATGAGCAGAGTACAACGAATGGGTCGAGGCAGCTTGTAACTTTGAAATATGAATTGAACAGCTACTCCACCGGAGAAGGTATATATTATCTGTTTGATATCACTTGACGGGGTGTCAAAGTGCTTATGAAAAGTGTAATATATTTAACAACTTTTGTACTGCTCACTATTTAACATTGCTACTCATTTATGCGTCTAAATTGCAGGGCATCCTCTCCGAATTCCTCTCTTTCCTTTTTCTTCAACAAATTAATCACATTTTAACACTTAAATAAATACAATAAGTGAATGTTTCGAATTGATATTTTATAAAATTATTATTATTACTATATGAAAATAAATAGATAAAAAATTTGAATTATTGAAATTTGACGTGCACAGCTTATAATTATATATCATTAAAATATTTTATAAATTAATTTTTTTTTTCACTCTTTAACTTTTACGGTTGTGGGCTAGCCTACTGAGTTTTAACATTTTAAATTTATTATTATTTATTATATAATACTTCTTTCAGTTTTTAGTATAAAAGCTTTTTAACTAATTTAAATGTATTAACAAATAAATCAGTCAATTATAACAAATGTGGCAAAAAAAATTTAAACTATCACCCTAACAATATTAAATTATATCTCAAGTTAATTAAATTAGTTTTAAAAAAATAAAGGAAAAATGACACTAGGGTCTTATAGAACACAAAATATTACAAAAAGGTCTTAAAAAACTTAGTAATGAATCTGAAGTCCCAAAGGAATGAGTACAATTTAATTAAGTGCAAAATGACTTCTCTACCCTGTTAAGATACACCCAAAACTGTTGAAAAGTTGTTCTATTTCAACCTAAAAATCAACACCCTATTCACAAAAGGCAAGAGGAAAAAAAAAATACCCAAACTTCATTAATGCCAATAAAGTGGGCAAGATTTTCACATGGGAGTAAGGAAGAAAGAAGATGAAGTTTGCGTATTTTTTTTCCTCTTGCCTTCTGCGAATAGGGTGTTGATTTGCAACAGCTTTGGGTGTATCTTATCAGGGTAGAGAGGTCATTTTACACTTAATTAAATTGCACTTAGGTATTTTTGGGACTTCAGATTCATTACTAAGTTTCATAGGATCTTTTTACAGTATTTTGTGTTCCATAGAACCCTAGTGTCATTTTCTCAAAAATAAATGAGATAAAAAATAAGATTTATGTATTATACTTAATGGGTGTTTGGATGAAAACCAAATCATAATTTATAAAAAAAAATATCTCAATTTACATAAAAATGCTCAAGAAAAAGCATTTTTGGGGAAATCATCCCCCCAAAAAAAATCAAATCCCACTCCAAATAAGTGGTTCGCCTGTTATTACGTAATAATATGGGGGTTTCCTTTTTGCCCGCGAATAATATTTGGGGTTTCCCGGGTCGTTTCCTTTTCCATATTTAACATACAATATCTTTTAAAATAAAATAAATTAGACTTAACTCGTCAAAATGCAAAAATATAAATCCTATAAATGTTACAGAAACCATGAAGGGAGGGCGCAGTCACCCATCGGAAGATTCGGAAAAAAGAAAGGAAGAAACCGCATATCGCGGGTCAACACCAGAACTGAGGCAAGACATGGGCTGAGCTGAAGTGGAGGACGAACGACGGAGAAGTGGTTTCGAATACGGTCAAGCAAAACAGAGAGAAGATGAAGATTCTGATTACAGGCGCATCCGGTTTCCTTGGGGGAAGGCTCTGTAATGCTTTGCTCCGCAAAGGATACTCAATTAGGGTCCTCGCAAGGCCAACCAGTGATCTCTCGGCCCTTTCTTCTCCTGCCAATGCCGGAGCTCTTGAAATCGTCTACGGTGATGTCACTGACTATGTTTCTTTCCTCTCTGCCTGCTCCGGCTGCCGCATCATCTTCCACGTAGCAGCTCTTGTCGAGCCTTGGCTTCCCGACCCCTCCAAATTCTTTTCTGTTAGAGCACGACCTTTCACTTCTCTGTATATACATTTCATATAACTGAATCTGATAGCTTCACAATTTTCTTTTAATTGTATTAGGTGAACGTTGGTGGGTTGAAAAATTTGTTGGAGGCAGTGAAGCAGACAAAGACAGTGGAGAAAATTATTTTCACTTCATCATTTTTTGCACTGGGACCAACTGATGGAAGCATTGCCGATGAGAATCAAGTGGGAAGAGTTTTCATTTTGTTGCTTATTCGGCAGAATTATATTCTGAAGATGTCACGAGCTTTTCTTATTGGTATCGGAAATTTTAATTACAGGTCCATCATGAAAAGTTTTTCTGCACGGAATATGAGAAATCAAAGATTGCTGCGGATAAAATTGCACTGCAAGCTGCGTCCGAGGGCATGCCGTTAGTGGTGGTTTATCCCGGGGTTATCTACGGGCCTGGCAAAGTTACGGCAGGAAATATTGTTTGTAAGCTGGTACTGTTTCTGTTTCTTTACTCTTATTCAACTTGTAGCAATGCCGTTCCTTTTTCTTGTTTTATCAGGTGAGAAAGATGATCGCTTGTTTGTAGGGTTCTCATATATGGGTTTTACCTGGCGTATATCATATACGCTTGGCATAAGGAGGCACTTTTTTGCCTGGAGTTTTTTCAATGCCCGCGGGTTCATTTATGTGAAATATCGGGCAAGGGCAATTTGTGAAGCTTATAAGTCTAAGGGTGCAAGTGGATTTCAATTTAGCGATTCCACTTGATGCTTTCTCTTTAAATTCAATTTTAGCTGTTTTCAACTTACGTTGTTTATGTGTTAACGCAAAATTATCATCTAGTTTGCAGTTCAGGTCCCTAATCATCCGTTTATCAATTCGCTTTCTACCTTTAGTTGTATACGTAAAATTAATGGAGAAATGGTTGAGGTTGGGTTTAATGAAGAAAAGCACTAAACGGCACTTCGATGTTAGGTTAGGCTGATGATTTATGCATTACAGATTTTAGGGTGAGTTTTAAGTTTTACGCAAGTATTTCTATACTGCAAACCGAGCTCGTGAGGAAGAGGTCATCTCACTGAAATTAGGGTCTCCTTGGTCGAGACGGTGACAATGAAATGGTTGAAAAATTTGCATGATTTTTTTTTTTTTTTTGCCCCCAGTATCCTTTCATGCCCAATTTCCTGCTCGCCCTTATTTCACAAGTAGCTTTCTCTTCCTCCTGTCTTAGCACATAAATGAGGCGTTAACTTTCTCTTTCACTGTATTCCGCCATGCGGTATTTTTTAACTGGCAATCTAGTGGAATAAATGCATTCAGAAATGAAATAATCTTCTGACCTTATTTGTTATTACTAATTCTTGTATAAACACTAGTGGCATGATTTAACCTGATCTCTTCGTTTTCAATCCCATTAACATTTTACATCTTACTGAAAAAGCTCTTTTATGCCGCCACACTTCAGATGATAGAACGTTTTAATGGACGATTACCTGGTTACATAGGCTACGGAAATGATAGATTTTCTTTTAGCCATGTTGATGACGTGGTGGAGGGACACATTGCTGTAATGGAAAAAGGGCAACCCGGTAATAGGTTTCTGCTGACAGGTGAAAATGCATCATTCGCACATGTGTTTGATATAGCTGCAATCATCACTAATACAAAAAGACCATTATTTAATATCCCTCTGTGGGTGATTGAAGCATATGGTTGGCTATCAGTTTTATTCTCTCGAATCAGCGGAAAGCTTCCCCTCATCAGTCCACCAGTAAGTTACATGATTTAGACTGAAAAGAAATGATGACTTCTTGTCCATATTTGATCAGACTTCTCCCTTGATGTTGTTCTGTTCTCAGACATTTAACGTGATTCGTTCTAAACTTCTAATATCCATGCCTCAACCTTGTTGCAGACGGTTTGTGTTTTAAGGCATCGATGGGAATATTCCTGCGATAAAGCTAAACAGGAGTTAGATTATAGACCCAGAAGTTTGGAAGATGGACTAGCAGAGGTGCTACCATGGTTGAAGGACTTGGGCTTCATAAGCTACTAGTGGGAAGATTCTAACTTTCTATGTTCAGCTGGGAATGACACCTCAGTACTGCACAAGCTAACTAGTTTCATTTCAGACTTGGACAAATGGAAATTTATTTATTTACGCTATAGGCTTGAGCGCTCAATCCTCTTCCCATCAGGAGAGTAACCACACACCTAGTCAATCCCTTGCTTTTTGGCCTACTGGAACTCTTCTTTCTCTCTTGTAGTGGTGTTGGTCTCTTCCCTCCACCTTCCAGATATCGATTAACTGCTTGCCAGCCTATCCCTAATCCATGCTTGGCTGCTGATGGTCTTTTCTCGTCTTTCAGATTCACCTCAGGGCATCTCTGATGACATAACCTCGTGGGAGGTCACAATTCAGAGGACTAATCATGTTGGCAATCTCTGAGACACGGCCATCCAGCCTAGTTTTTCGAAGAAAAGCATTCAAAGCTGTGCGAACAATGGCTTTGGTAGATGAATAAATCGTGATGGGGGAATGGTATTCTGTAATATTGATCCCTGAAACGGGTTGTAGTGGTAAATGGAAAGGCGTCTTGGTTGCTCACAAATTGGGACGCATTTGTCCATTCTATGTGACTACAGTTTGATCAGTGAGTCATCGAAAACTTAGTGGCTTGTTATTATATAATGAACTTCCTGTAATGAAACATCAGAGGATTGTGGATTACCCAATCGGAGAAGTGTTCACGCACTTCTCTATGTGCTTAATGTGGGTCACAAACTAGGCTTCGTCTGTGTTTTCTGGGGTGCATTCGTTAATTTAGCATGTACTCAGAGAGTAGTGTAACTTTTTTTTATGAAAAAAAAAAAATAATTATTTTTTAGTTCCGATGCCTAAACGATAAACTTGGCTGGGCTTCAATTTAACTTCCCATCACATTCTGTCAATTTTTTGGCTGGAGCAAATAATTGTTTAGCCTTGTATATCTGTATTTTGAAGGGACAACAAGGCTTATGTGTCTCTAAAAGGCCTGGCAGGTTAATTTCATCTTCAATTGACCTTCCTCTGTCCTTGCCTGTTTCTTCTGATTTTGTCCGGGTTGTCTCATACTTTCTTGTTTCAGTTTTAATTGTGACTTGAGGGTGTTTGGCTAACCTAAAAAATAACTCATATCCATTTCCTTACTTTCAACTGATTTACTGCTCACTCGCACGCCGGAGTGTGATTCAGGCCTCATAGATGGGTCTGCTTCACCAGAATGCTTTTCATTCCCCCACACCCACGGGCCCACCCCTTCGTTTTGGGCTTTTGGCCCATCAAATGGTCTTGACTGACCTATTAATTATTACCCCCGTTATTAATACATAACCTAATTGACTAATTTGAAAAGATTAAAAAAATAAGTTAATTTAATTATTTATAGAAAATATGTGTATTTTCTAAAATATCTCTAGTAATTATATGTGTTTGAATTACCTATTAATAATAATTTCTTAACATATGTGATTATTATAAAAATTATTTGAGAAGAAAGTCAATAAATATTTAAAATAAAGTGGATTAGGGTTTTATATTGAAAACTACATTAAAAATTAAATTAGCTGATAACAAAAAAGAGAGAGAGTGCAAAATTCATTCCACAAAAAGGTAATGGTGGAGGTACACAACATATATCATTCTTGGCTCGTAACTAACTCCTAGTTATTTACTAAGATATCCTTCTAAAGCTTCGTTCTAACAGACAATAATAACATATAGGAAATAGCATATATCACTAGCTCCGTAGTACTAATTTGTTGATTGTTATGCTGATTTTTCCCTTTGGGAGCGGATATCTTCTGCGATCGTGCGTATGAACTCTTCTGGGTCCCTTGGTAGATTTTCTATCCCGTGATTGTTTTCTTTTCTTTTTATTGACAGATTTTCTATCCCATAGACTCTTCTGGGTCCTGCGATTGTTGTTCAATTCTTATACAATATCTAATTCTCAATTGTTTAATTTTTATTCTTTCTTTTCTTTTTCTACATGAGACTTGTCATGTAGAAGCATATGTAATGAATTGAAGCAAGATCACTCTTAAGTTATTTTATTTAAAAAATTGATTTTAGTTTCTAAAAATCATTTTCATTTTAGTTTAACCACAGCTTAAAACCAGGTCAATACATCACGCACACAAACCAGGAATAAAAAGGTGTTTGGAAAAACTCAAAAGTGTTAGCATTTTTTCACAAAACAAGACAAACTCCTCCACATATTTACTTTGTACACTATAAAAGTACTTTTAAAACTATATTTTTGATTCCATCCAAACACTTCCTAAATCTGGTGGGCAAGGTAGGTCTTAAAAGAAGAGTTTGGAAAACTCCCAAAAAAAAAAACCACTTAAAAAAATTACTGTCACCGATATATCGCAAAATTACTTCTCATAAGCTAATTTAGAGTGTGTTTGGGATCACGTTTTGTGATCCCAAACTGACTTTTCCCAGCAAAACTAGCTTCTGGTTATAATTTTTGTTTGGAATCACGATGGAACAAAATGAACTCCATGAAAATAAGTAGCTTTTGGGTTAAGTTATATTTTGTTGCTTATGGGATGCATCACGGTGGGGTGAGAAAAAAATAAGCTTTATGAAATGGGGATACACTCTCTCTTACCTCAAAAGAAATGCCATTTGCATAGAAAATGACCATACTATTCACATTTATTTGTTGCATATAATAAAATTTATATCCTTTTCAGTCGTTTTATATTCAAACTTACTTTTTCATTAATCATCTAAACAAGCTTCAACTTTTCAAACTGACTTTTTTACAAAATCCAATCCAAACATAAATCACATTACATTATCTGATTTTTATCCAATCTGACTTCTGTAAAATTCATATTGAAAAAAAAGTTATTTCTCCACCGCTAATCCAAACACACCCTAAGAGTGTGTTTGGGATCACATTTTGTGATCCCAAACTGACTTTTCCCCAGCAAAACTAGCTTCTGGTTATAATTTTTGTTTGGAATCACGATGGAACAAAATGAATTTCATGAAAATAAGTAGCTTTTGGGTTAAGTCATATTTTGTTGCTTATGGGATGCATCACGGTGGGGTGAGAAAAATAAGCTTTATGAAAATGGGATACACTCTCTCTTACTTCAAAAGAAATGCCATTTGCATAGAAAATGACCATACTATGCATATTTATTTGTTGCATATAATAAAATTTATATCCTTTTCAGTCGTTTTATATTCAAACTTACTTTTTCATTAATCATCCAAACAAGCTTCAACTTTTCAAACTGACTTTTTTACAAAATCCAATCTAAACATAAATCACATTACACTATCTGACTTTTATCCAATCTGACTTCTGTAAAAATCAGATTGAAAAAAAAATTACTTCTCCACCGCTAATCCAAACACACCCTTAAACACTCTAGAACCCGCATCCGGAGACCATCGCTGCATTTTGATAAGGTCCGTCGCGCTGCCCGTACTATAAAATATTTGACTGTTTTCGTACAAGACCAGTAGGAGTACTGAATTCAGTGAATTGACTTGTTTGGATTTGGCATTACTTCTGGCACTCGGAACCACTGAAAAAAGAAAAAATCGTGACACAAAGAAAAGGTCCATTCAACCATTAATTCCCGGAGAAGTCTAAAGATTAAATTACCCCGCAGGCAACACGTTCTATTTTGTTCCAAGGGACTCGAGTACTAGGTAACATTGCGTATATAAGAAACAATATTATTGATTTAAATTATAAGTCCTTTAATTTTTACGTAGAAAACAATCTACATGCTTTCCGACTCTTATTTTCAAGTTCTTTAATTAAAATAAAATAACGACATTATTTTTAAACAAGTCCTTTAAATTATACACTTCTCGCGTTATTGTCAAATAATTACTACATTTTTCACATGTTTATTAAAAATATTTATAGTAAAAACATAAGAAAAACATGAAAAAAATAGTAAGTGTTTTTAGCCCGTTTGTTCAAGTAAAAACAAAGTGACTTTTATAGTTCCTTAAGAAAATTAGTTGTTTTAAAAATCTATATTTGCCGTCCAGCTTGGCGGAGTAAGGTCAGGGCATGTTTACAACTTGCAGAGAAATTATAGCTAGTGCTGGAGTATCTATTCCCTAAGCTAAATTATAAAATTACAAAGTCTTTATATAAATTATAAAAATATATAATAAATAGAAAACGCTGACCACCCTGGTCCTAAATCCAAATCATTTGTAAGGAAGTTTGTCTTAAATATAAGTAATTTATAATTATTTAATGCTTGTTTTTAAAGTTCATTTTTATTAAAAAGAGAGAGAACGCGAAAAAAGTGAACATGATTTGTAAATATAAATAAAATTTTTTTAATCAGAGTAAAATAAATTTTTTTATCAATTTAATATATTTCTTGATATACAAAAAAATGTTATAAGTGAGTTTTTTGGGTAGAGCGTTATATCAGGTTTTATTTGTAAGGCACTTCTAACATATTCTATACAGACCAAGTTTACCTTAAATTGTATTAATTATTCATCAAAATATAATAATTTTTTAATTTTACTCTTATTTAATAAATACACATTTTTTTAAATATCTAAAAAATATAATAAATTTGCATTAAAAATTTAATAAAATATCTTGTGAATAGAATTTAAAAAAATAAGAGGAGAGAAGTACTAGGAAAATGATCGGTATTTCACGCAGGGTCTGCAATTAAATTACTTTTACGCGGGGTTTATTCAGACGCCACCAACAGGGTGTTTGATGAAAACCAAACCATGGTTTTAAAAGTGATTTTACGATATATGAAATAAATATATAAAAAAATTTATCTCGATTTACGAAAAATTACTTTTAAAAAACATTTAGGTAAGAACCCAAACACCCCCTAAGGCCCGTATGGAAAACGCTATTCCTCCATGCCAGAGTCTCTTCGAAAACAACATTTCCCAGCAATGTAATATTACCTCCTTAAAACCCCCCCCCAAAAAAAAAACCCCAATTCTTAATATGATATTTAATTAATTAATTTAGAGAAATAAAAAATTTGATTTTTATTTTGATCCTAAATATATGACCCTAATTCATTTTATCTATCATATTTATCCTTTCTTTTAAGATAATCCTTCTAATAATGGTAGTTCTAGCCAACCAACTTGACTGACAAGGATATTTTAGGAAATATAACACATATTTATTACAAATAATTAATTTAATTTATTTCTTTAATCTGTTCAAATTAGTCAATTAGCTCTTATATTTAAAACCGAAAATAGTACTTCTCTGGTCGTTAATATAAGACTCATTTAACTAATTTGATTAGATTAAGGAAGTTAGGTAAGTTAGTTAATTATAAAAAAAATGACACATTTTTCCTATAATACCATAATTATCTTTCTTAATACTCCATTTCCCTCTTCTACTTGATTATGGTTGATGGAGTATCCATAGGAATAATTTAAAGAAAATTGATAAATATGAGAAATGAGTCTTATATTTAGGACCAAAACCAACTCAAGAATTAAGTCTTATATTAAGGATCAGAGGAGTATTAAAGATAGGAGGTAGTTCATCCACATTGTTTTCAACTTAAATATAAACAAAGTTATATCTTTTCTATTTCATTCTAGGTAAAAAAAAAAAAAAGCTATAAATCTTAAGGGAGAATTGCCCAAAAAACATCCATTCAAAAAATTTATCGTTCAAGAGCTTCTCAGGTCTTTTCTAAGGACCAAAGACATGTTTAAAATAGTTTATAAATAATTTTTAAATTATGGTTTATAAAATATGAGGTAAATATATGAAAAACAATATAAAATATGCTTATAAGTATTCTTAATCGTGAATCTAAACAGGCCCCAATCATCTAGGTGCTTTAGAAAAGGAAAAATACAAACTTTACTCTCTGAAATTTATTTTTATTTTGATTTTTGTTTCTCAAGTTTCAAACCATATATTTTGATCTCTCATGTTTCTTTTTATTTATAACATTATTAACATTGGTCCCTATAATCCAATAAAAATTTGGACTATTTTGCTTTTCAAAAGAATCAAAACCTATAATTTAAAACTTAAAAGATCAAAACCAAAATAAAGATAAATTTAAAAAACCAAAGATTATATTATTTTTTTAGAAATTATATAATTAAAGACATTTTGATCTTTTAGCCCTCGTTTATATGGGGCCTCTAAGAGGTTGAGTTCTTAAATTTTAAGTATTTCAGATAAAAATATTTTAGTAGGAGCTTTTAACAATTTTTTTTAAAATTTATATAATCATCGAAGATAAAATATCTACGTAAAGCAGGATAAGTTGGCCATCATGGTATAATAAAATATTAAAATGATTTACCAGCAGAGCCAACAGTTTGGCAGTGCAATGCACGCGCACCACATGCAGAGATAAGGTCGGCCCTCCTTGCGAGCTGCGAGCGGTGACTGGCTCCGATAATTGCGGTCTCCTCCGAGGAGGGTCAATGGTCTTGTTATCTTTCAGTTTCAAGTTTGATCTCCCCGCTAAATATATTTTTGACAATTTATTTTAAAGAGAAGAAAAAAAAAGGGAAGCTCATTGTAGCCTACCCTGCATGACCCTGCTATCCGCCCGTTTGGCACCCCTCTGGTTTTTTTTTTTTTTCAAACTTATCAAGAATATTTCTTTAAATACTAAATCTTATTTTTATTTATTGTTATTTAGGGGTGGGAACTTTGATTGAGGGCACTGTGTTGAGCATTGGGCATTCGGACACACAGCCTTAAAAAACATGTGGCTTCGGTGGCCGCCCCTTCGCCCTGCTTTCCTGACCAGAACCTTTAGTTCAGACTGGCATATGGGCACATGTGATGATTATCATTTGTGGTTTCCCTGTTAAATCATTTGTCCATTCACAATTTTGATTCCCATAATTATAAATATTAAATAAAAGTTATTAATTTTTTTATGTCCAGTTCACTGAGACATTGTTCATTATTTTCTTAAAAAATAACTGATCATATTATTCCTTTCAACAGATTACTTGAACATTTAATTACCAATCAAATTTTTGTTAACGGGAATAAAATTCCATGCTCCCAGTTCAATAAAAACTAATTTTAAGTTTAAAATAACTTGAGAATACTAATTAAACTGGGAAGGCCATTAATTAGATGAGATTGTTTTTAGTTAACAAAATTTATTTAATTAATTTTTTTTAAAAAGTAAATCAACCGCGGCTTTAAAAAGAAAAAACAAATAAACAAAGGACCCCGATTTCGTATGCCAGTTGAGTTGGCGGGGGAACAAGAGTGATTATTGCTGTGTGCGAGTCAAAGGCAAGGGCTAATAATTCAACACTTGATGGAGTGCTGCAAAGAGACAGTGAAAATGACCAGGTCTACGGCGCAGGATATACGCTGTCGCTGGCTCGCAGCGTTCCAGTTCCAGCGAAGGAAACGAAGCGTTTTTGCCATGTCATCGTCTCTATCTTCGCTTTTGGTGTTTTGAGAAGACAGAAAAAAAGTGAGGAAAAGGCACCCCAGAAATTGCTCTATTTGGAGCTATATTCCTTCTCTCTCTTATCAACCTCTTCCTCTATCAACAATGGAATTTTTGCAGGACGTCGGGATCCGAGTTTTTCGATCACACCCAGCAATGTAATTCAATATTTCTCCATACTTCACTGCACGATTGATGTTCTCACCTTTTCGCCTCCTCTTTCTCTGAATCTCCCTTTCCTTTACTGTTCTCTCCTCCTCCTCTTTTTTGACTTCCATGACTTTTTAATCCCCTTCCCGAACGGGGGAATCCATTGATTAGGATTTCGGTTTAACGCTTTAATCCCAAGTGTTAATATCCTGTTTGTCTGACTTAGATTTTTGTATATTACTCCACATTCTCGTATTTCTCGCAATTTGTGTTCTGAATTCTGATCGATCAACGATGTTTTTATTTTGGGCAATTTGTGTTGATAATGTGTTTTGATTTCATCATTCACAACACTTGCCGATACAAGTCGAATTTCCTGTCACTGTTTGGAGATTTTGTTGATTCCGTACGTATTTCGAGGAATAAAAGCTCGATCAGAATTTAAATTGGGAGTAAGTGGAAATAGATGTTTTGAGTAATGCGTATTTGTTTCTGTGTTCAGGATTTCGTTACAATAAAGCATGGAGTACTAGAACTATACCATTTTTCTGCAATTGGTCATATTGGCATTTGAGCTTGAGGGGCGTCGACAATGTCAACCAAGGGCGAACACCATACGGTCCCCCTTTCGGTGCTCCTGAAGCGTGAATCAGCAAGCGAGAAAATTGAAAAACCAGAAATTCACCATGGTCAAGCAAGCCAGAGCAAAAAGGGAGAGGACTTCACGCTACTAAAAACGGAATGCCAGAGGGTGGTGGGGGACGGGGTGTCGACATATTCTGTTTTCGCGGTATGTTACCTTCATCCTGTTGGCTAAAAGTAAAAGCATGGCTTTTATTAATGGATAGATTTCCTTGCGATGTATTAATTCACTTTGTGATGTATTCTTTTACGTAACTTATATACGAAGATAAATGCTAATAATCGCAACTGACAACGAAATTTACTTAACTATGTGACTTGAGCGGCTTGACTAAGTAGTTTTGTTTGACTCATTTTGCTATCTTTTCTTTTGTTCATTTTTGGGTCTATATTTGATACTTTGCTTTACTTGCTGCGTGCTTTGGAACCCACTTAGACAGAGGATTAAAGGTTAGAGAGTTGCATATGATGTCTTCATCTGTTATAATCTTCATTAGGCAGTTATCGTTATCATCAAGCTTTCATTTGTACCTATGAAATCAATTATGCTTTCATTTCTTATTGTTCAAGCTTCACATTAGTTAACTTGGTATCGCCATAAGAATCTTTAGCTACCAGTGCATCGAATGTTTCTTTTTTTTTTTTTGGGTCTCAATACACTCTCTTATTTCCTAGCACCTGTTGTTTTATTCTTCTCTTGTTGGCTGTTTTCCTCCCACTTCTAATCCCGAAGTTTTGCAGCTATTTGATGGACACAAAGGATCTGCTGCTGCTATTTATGCCAAGGAGAATCTACTAAATAATATTTTAAGTGTGATTCCTTCGGATCTTAACAGAGATGAGTGGATAGCAGCTTTGCCTAGGGCGTTAGTTGCGGGCTTTGTAAAAACTGATAAAGATTTTCAAGAGACAGGTACAACTGTCATTGTATTCATTGCTCCCATCTATGTTATCACCTAATGTATTTGTGATTGCTGATCACATGGAGCTCCTGAAGGTTAAAATGTTAACACTGAAGAAAGAATAATTCTGATGGAGATGCTTCCTAACAAATTTGTAAAATCTTTGAAATATCACTGAACTTCTGTCTGATAGGAGTGGCTACCTGTGTTCAATTCATCACTAATACGCTTTTCTACTGATATTTATTTGAAGATGTTGATTGCCAATGTTTATGAATGAGAAAGTTGCAGTAAGAAACAGGAATTGTTTCTTTGTCTTTGTGTGTTAATGCTAGAATTAGCCCACTGGATATGGACCTGTGCTTATTGCAGGCAGCAGATCCAACTATAACTTTTTGATGCTACCGTGTCCTGAATAAGCGAATTGATCAAGATAATTAGATTTCTACATTTTCACATTCGGAGAAAACTTCTCTTTAAAAAATCCTGTGCCAGGTTAGAGATCCATACTTCCTGGGTTGAAGCCAGTATGTGGGCAGCATTCTATGTTGCGAGCATGATTTTGACTTTTATGAGAAGTTCTTCTTTCAATTAACAACAAGACCTGAGACTTAAGCTTAGGTTCCACGTGGGATTCTGCGTATGTAGATAGTAGATCCATTAGGGATTCTGCGTATGTAAGGTTATATTTTTCTTATATTTTTTTTAGTGGGCTGTTTAATAGGTCATGCTTGTAGATTTATGAAATATTCCTCATGTAAAGCATCATAAGTTGGTGTCCATGAAGAGGCTTTGATTTGTAGCCATTGATGAGAATTATTAAGCTATTTTAGGTTCAGCGATGTATGGTTCTTATACTTATTTCATTTGTGCAGCTCAAACATCAGGAACAACTGTGACATTTGTGATTATAGAAGGTTGGATTGTCACAGTTGCATCTGTTGGTGATTCCCGATGCATACTTGAACCTTCTGAAGGTGGGCTTTATTACCTATCAGCGGATCATAGGCTAGACACCAATGAAGAGGAGTAAGTTATGAATGCCGTGCTTTTGTTGAACCATTTTTTGGATTTACTTCATTACAGCTTAGCCTCATCCCTAGTTTTCCTTTGGTTAGGGTGGCACGTATAACGAGCAGTGGAGGTGAGGTTGGTCGGCTCAATACTGGTGGAGGTGCAGAGGTACATCTCCTTTGACTATGATCCTTTCTTTCCCCTGATATTTTGGCTGCGTCAACAGGCTACAAATTTTTTTTTTTTAAAAAAAAAGAAGGCCCACTCACCAGCTGTGGGACTGCTAATGCATTGATCCGGGGCTTCTAGCTGATGCTCTTTTGGGCATAATTAATCTTGTTCGGTTAAACTTGCTATGAGAAATTAAGAAGCAACAGCTCGTAGTGTACTACATAAAAATTCAAGTATACTCTCGTTGATTAGAACGGAAGACGCTTGATGATATCGAACACATTTTCAACCAAACAATACTTATTTGACAGATCACTAATGTTTTACAATCTTTTGAGCTTTGAAAAATCTGTCCTTCACATTTCAAAATCATACTGACCATATATTTATTTATTGCTTTTTAATTTTACCAATATTTATTCTTCAAAGGCTTCTGCATTTGCATAAATGACATTTTATGCCTAACTAGCACAATTATGTTGTAGATTGGTCCTTTGAGATGTTGGCCTGGTGGCTTGTGTCTTTCCAGATCTATTGGTGATATGGATGTTGGACAATTCATTGTTCCTGTACCTTACGTTAAGCAAGTGAAGGTTGTCACTAACTTCTTTCGCCCATTATATTTTTGTTTTTTTTTATTTGTTAATTTTCACTTGCCTCTCTTCATTAGGTCGCTCTAGTTTATATAATTGCTCTATCTGCTCTTGCAGCTGTCCACATCTGGAGGCAGACTTATTATCTGCAGTGATGGTGTTTGGGATGCTCTATCTGCAGAAACAGCCCTTGATTGTTGTCGTGGGATGCCACCAGAAGTTGCAGCACCGCATATAGTTAAAGTATGCTTTGTGTACCTGTCTCTCTAATTCTAAATAGTTCGTTTGTTTTCATGTTGGTTGCTTAATTTGATTGTGATTTCAACACCATCTGCTTTAATTTGTCATTTTGTTGCACTAATTGCCTATTATTACCCTTTATTCCATTTCTCTTTTCAACTCTAGGAGGCGGTACAAGCAAAGGGGCTTAGAGATGACACAACCTGCGTTGTTATTGATATTCTGCCCCAAGAGAAACCACCTGCTCCTCCTTTGACACAAGTTAAAAGACCAATGAAAGGAATGTTTAAATCCATGTTTCGGAGAAAATCTGCGGAATCATCTTCTTATAATGAGAAAGATTATATGGAGCCTGATGTGGTAATGGAGATGTACGAGGAAGGATCTGCTATGCTTTCAGAAAGGTTTGGTTGCGTAAAAAGCATTGAAGTTAGCTGCATGCTCTGTGTTGTGTCTCCTAACGCTAAAACCTTTTCATCTGTAATCCAGGTTAGATACGAAATATCCACTCTGCAACATGTTCAAGTTGTTTACCTGTGCAGTCTGTCAAGTTGAGATGAAGCCTGGGGAGGGTATATCAGTACACGAAGGGGCATCCAACCTGGGGAAATTGCGTCCCTGGGACGGTCCATTCCTTTGCCGAAGTTGCCAAGACAAGAAAGAAGCCATGGAAGGGAAGAGAAAATTAGGTGATTTGGTAACCCTGACCCTTTCCACCACGCACACGCGCACACTTCTATTTTCTGCCTTGCAATGATACACAGGTAATAGGCTTATAGTAAATTATTCTTTGATCTTTTGCTTTCAGATAGACGTGGCAGCGGGAGTGACTAACGAATTCGCGTGTGTATTTGCATTTTGAGAGAGCTAATGATTCTTAGTGGGAGGATTTAACTTCCGAACAGTGACTTCCCTCCATTGTCATGGAGCTTCTCGAGATTTTGGATCTGTTTGAAATTACACGTCAAAATTGATATGGATTTGTCCTTTTCCCAGTGCTTCAGAGTCAGAACGCCAATTGCATGTTATGTGATTTCTGACTTGGAGAAGTGGAATAGCAACCGCCCAAGTGCTGTGGAAGGCTGTATTAACCGCAGTGTACAATAAGAAAATAGGATGTTGGTGGCCATTGATTCTTTTCTATAATTATTCTGCGCCGAATCCGTTCATTTGTATATGGGTCCTTTGGAATCACGGTATGGACCTTAAAAGAAGGGGCTTTTGTTGTAAAATGTGCTGTCGGGAATTCAATCCCCCGTTAGGTTAGAAGTGTATTGAGCCGTTTAAATGATTTGTTGTTGTGGCATTAGATTTTGGTTATTACTGAACGAACATTAACCCCAGTCCAGTAATAGAAATGTTATCCATTACATTCCCCCCCCCCCCCCGATTTAGCCAGATTGGATTTTTCTCCCCTTCACCCTTGTAATAGAAATGTTCTTGATTTTACGTTTATTTGATGCATGCGAAGGGGACAAAGATCTTCGATGGTGTCTACAACCATTTCATGTATTTGCGTGTGTGCACCAATAAAATAATTCGGGGTGTTGATCAATTTGATTTGTTTGGCGTTGTCAGGCCATGTAATTTAATCAAGTCGGCCCCAAGAGGACGGGTATGAGTCGGGTGGGGCATTAGATTCATGGCCCCGCTGGCAAAAAGGTTCAAAACAAAAAAAAATAAAAAAGAAGGAAAAAATACATGGCCCCGCCCAGCGGTGTGTTTGCACATGTAAATACCGAGACATATAACTACAAGGGGTTATAGGACAAGGACATGTTCCGGATCATAGGTTCCTATGTATTTATATTAGTTTTTTAGAAATAATTTTATCATGTACTAAATAAGTACGTGAGAAGGGTTTTGTGAATATACTTTGAAAAAAAACCATATTGGAGGTAGTTGTTTTTTTTCTTTTTAATTTGATATCTATGTAAGTATGTGTTTTTTTTTCTTAATTAAATTTTTAATTTTGTTCTATTAGCGTCATTTATCCTTTCATAGAAATTAAAAATGTTAATAGAACAAAAATGCAAAAATTAATATTACTAAAAAGGTAAAATTACATAATTTAATTAAGAGAAAAAACACGAAGATACCAAATTAAAATTTGAGAAAAAATAGGTACTTCAAATATAATTTTTCCAAATGATTTTAACTTTAAGTATTGCCAAACTCTCCTATAGTGAATCTTTTCTCTATACACGGAACTCTAACTTGCCCCTTTTCTTCTCTTTTTATTTTTTATTTTACCAGCTTTTTCTCTTTTTATTTACCATGCTAGGGAAAATGATGAGAGCATGAACCCACACATCAATAATCGATGTTAATATAAAATATATAAAACATAAAAACATTAAGAAATTACTATTTATTAATTATAGATATACAAATGATTTCTTATATTCTATATAATGTGCATTCGTCTAATATTAAAAAGGAAAAAAAGCGGGTTGCCATGTGACTTTACACTTTACAGTGCCAATGGCCGATATGACAATATGATGCCGTGTGCCATCTTTTTTGAAATATTCATAATCCATCATCACTTTTGAAATGTCTCCTTTTGACATCTTGTTTTGTATTTACGTATACCTTTTTGACCAGAGTATTTACGTATACTTAATAACTCGCAAAAATATCATATGATTATCTAAATTAATTTTTCCCTGTATTTTTATGGTTGAGTATTTTTAAAAATGTACTGAAAACGAAGAATTGTAAAGTCTTGCTCCGATTTTCCCCTTCTAACTCTGGTTATTTTCACCTATATATATTCCTTAATATTATAAATAATGAATATATAATTTTATTTTCTAAGAATTTTACCATTAAGACAAATTAATTTTTTTAAAAAAAATCGTTTTTAATGCCGTGGTATTTATTGAAGCAGGCACATGTGACATTTAGTAATTCTTTTTAATCTTCAGATATCTGATATTTGATATAGACAACTGTAACTGTGAGGTGGATATATATGGTTCAAAATATATCATACTCCTCCGGTCCTTAATATAGGATCCAATTGTTGAGTTAGTTTTCGTCCTAAATATAGGACCCATTTTTTATATTTATCAATTTTCTCTAAATTACCCCTATAGATACTCCTCAACCATAACCAAGTAGAAGAAGGAAATAGGGTATTAAGAAAGATGATTATGGTGTTTTAGGAAAAATGTGTTTCATTTCTTATAATTAACTAACTTACCTAACTTTCTTAATCTAATCAAATTAGTTAAATGGGTCTTACATTAAGGACCGGAGGAGGAGTATCATATAGCACAACAATTGTTACGTATTATATTACACAGACACGTTTTTAGTGATAGATTATTCATGAAATTATTTACGTATATTAGTAACTTATAGTTCACATGACACCTCATATTTCTTCTCGTAGACAAGATTGTGAGTTCGATATCCTCCTATAAGGGAAAAATAAAAAACCCAATAAACATTGAAATCAGCGGGCGTTGATTGAGAAAGAAAAGAACAAAACGAGGATGGATGAAGATGAGGCAGTGAATCCAACCACATAATGCATGCATGATGATTGATGCAGAAATGGAGAGGCTAACCAACACTGCAAAATTCCTTTATACGTTGGATGGACCACCTTAAGCTTATACACGTGCGTGTGGGTCTCCTCTCTCTGCGCATCGATTCCGATCAATCTTTGCTTTTGGACTCACCCCCCTGTCCTCTCTCCTCCTCCTTCATTCCACTTTTCTTCTTCATTAATCAATTCTACCACTGTAACAATCTAAACGCTCATGATCTGTCATGAGTTTTATATTGAGAAATCTTACAAATGTGATACTTTTCCGGCCCTAAATATAAAACATTTATATTAGTGTGTATAAGGATCTTATATTTAAAATTGGAAGAGTATGATTTATATGAGTTCTAGGTTAGTCTCTTAGGATTGGATTCTTCTTCTATCATCCTTAGTTGCATTTATAAATAAATAAGTAGTTTGTCTTCCTACGAGCCCTATCATTCACGAGAACCTGCTGGACCAATAATCGCATCGCAACTTGCTTTGAATGTGGCGTTCCATTAGATTGACATTTAAGATATGATCATCCATCTCATCCAACTCAAAAAAGTTAATTAGTGGCATCATTTTCAACGCCAAAAGTCGAAGGCCTTTTTTCTGGTTGACGTAAAACCCAACTTTGTCTTAAACTGATTAATTAATTAATTAATCACTAAGTAGCAACGTTGGCCGATCATTTTGCTTTTTGAATGCACACGAGGAACGAACCCAATGACAACGAAAGAAGCAGATAATTTCTCCGCAGCTGTATATGAATTCAAAGATTCCAATTTTTTTTTCTCCCATCATTATGCTCGTGGCAGCTTAATTCTTTCACTGGGGACCCCTCCCTTTTGCATAAACTACTCCAAAATAAAGACACATTTTCTAAAGTGCAGTCCGCCGTGCCAATCCCATCTTCCTTTGGTGGCCAAGTTTGGATTTTTCTTACCTCATTTCCAAAATCAGTACCGGCATTTGCTGTGTACGACTTGACCTGGACCTACCAAAGCAACAACTCTTTTTGACACACCAAAGTGTTGTGTATTTATTTTACTCTAGCTTTAGGGTCACCACCAATCATCCGTGTGGATAGTGGTGGTAGTAACAAAGTATGAAAAAACAACTCGACGATAATGCTTCCTAAAATCTAAAATAATGTACGCAGGTAAGTTTTCTTCTGAATGAAGATATTCAAGCGAGACATTCCAAGTCCGCTTCTGGTTTGACAAAGACTCTCTTGTTTGTTCTCTCTCTCTCTCTCTTCCTCTGCTTTTCCAATCCCTTTATCCCTCCCAAAGCTTGGTTAGTCTCCATACATCAAGAAAAAGAGAATCTCTCCTACCAAAAAGAAAAACAGGAAAGATTGTAGAGCGAGGAGTTCAGGCACTGCATCAAATCTTGTTTGTGTTAGGAGGGAAAATTTTTGTCATGGAAAAGCATCAGCAACAAAATTACACAGAAAACGATGTGGAAAAGATAATTGAAGGCCAATCAGCAAAGCAATCATCATCTACAGAATCTCCTGTTTCTGCATCCTCCTCTCCTTCTCACGAATTTTCCTTCTCTGTCTCTCTATACTCGTCTTCCTCAACTACAAACCCTACTAGTACTCATAAATCTACAACTTCACCTAATTCATCTGCACTTGATTTATCTCCTGCTGATGACATTTTCTTCCATGGCCACTTGCTTCCTCTTCACTTCCTTTCCCACCTCTCTGTTTCTCCTCGTTCTTCCACCAATTCCATGGACAGTTTCACCCTCCCCATCACAGAATTAATACAGGATGAAATACCCAGCAAGGAAGATCTCTGTGGAAGCAACATGGCCCTGGACAACTATGAAGAAGTCAACAGTGACAACAATGGAAGAACAAAGGAAGAAGAAGGAAGAGGCAAGTCCAAGTCTTTCTCATTGTTCCGGTTAAGAGGGCGAAAAGGGTGTGAAGTCAGAGAAAAGGAAGAAGATACAGAGAAGCAGAAAAAGAAACAGAAGTTTCAGGTTGTCCATGTGTTGAAAAGGTACTTAAGAATGGTGCAACCATTAATGTCGAGTTTTACAGGGAGAAGACAGAGAATTAGAGTCCGTCGACAGAGTTATTCGTATTCAGAAAATTTTAGCGTCAGAAATAAGGCAGAATTAAGAGGAAGAAGAGGAGAATATTCAGCACCAGCATCAATAAGGACATCTCCAAGTAATAGTGGCCTCCTCCTTCCTACTATGACTCTTCCTCCTGCTAATGATAGTACCATGGAAGAGTTGCAGGCTGCCATTCAAGCTGCAATTGCTCACTGCAAAAACTCAATTGCAAAAGAAGAGAAACTCAAATGCTGAGGGACGAAGATGTCGTACTTGTATTTACTTTTTATATTATTGTTTTCACATCTTCACAATCAGCCAATATCACTCCTTGATTGTTTATAAATAAAATCTTATAATTAAGAGAGGAGATAGTAATTAAGGACAAAAAAACTTGTTCTGTTGGACTCATGCCCTTAATCAGCAACTGGGGTACTCGGATAACCAAGAATTATAATTTGCCTTTTCCAGCCCTGCAATAACAGTATCTCTTTTTTGTCCATTCGGTTTGCACTAATTACTTTCTTTGATAAGGCAGAGTTTTCTATTTTTCCACCCTTACCGTACTGATACCAGGAAATTCTGACATAAGATTGAACGAACATATGGCAGTCAGACATGCGTCAGGAATTAAGCCCAAGATAGCTCTGGTATTCTCCTGCAAATTCAGTACATCTTTTGGGTTAGGCTAATTTTTTAATTTGATTTTCATCATACTACTATTTTCCTCGTGGGGCTGTTTTTCTGTCATTGAAACCCTATCGAACACATTGGAAGCAGATACGATGGATTTGGTTTGCGAAAAATGATGGGTTCTCTCCTGTCACAATCGTGTCAGAATTATAAGATCCATCATGGCCTTAAGGGCAAGGCTACAACTGTCAGTGAAATGTAAAGGGCTTGACCATGTTCATCATGCCACATGTTGCGTCAAAACGAAACCATAGATTGTTAGAAGTGATTTTACAGCAGAGTAGGCTGTTTAAACAGAAACATGATTTTATTTATAATATATAAAATAAATATATGAGAAAAATTTTATTTTTAATTTATATAAAAATATTTTTAAAAAATGTTTTTCATTCATCTAAATATCTTCGAAATAAATATGTGAGAAAAATTTTGTTTTGATTTGTATAAAAACATTTCTGCAAAGTGTTTTTAGGATAACCAAACGCATTTGTACGTAATACCAAAATCTAGTGGAGTAAAGGCGTTCAGTAAATGAAATATCATAGTTTCAATTTTATTTGTAATCTCATGTCATTGATGCTTTTTTTGTCAATTAAAAACTTCTTCTTTAATTGAAAAAATGGCTTGATCTGTAAAATCACAGGGGATCAAACTCTTGATAGATGATTCCCCTTCCCCACCCCCCCCCCAAACCTTTACAGATGATTCCAAACGAGGAGAAGTGAAGTAGAAAAATGATCAAATAATTTGAGATGGAGCCCCCACACGTGGTGGTGATGAAGAAGGAACGTGAAAGCAGGCAGAAGCTTTTTTTTTTTTTAAGAGAATTGCAATATAGTCCTAGACTCCTAGGTAAGGAACATAATTACTGAAAAACTCAATAACAACAAAATTATTTGCAATAACAAATTTTAGAGTAGTAAATAAAAACTGCTAATTTGTCATTGATATTTATGTATAATTATTTTTTTTAGACTCATTGTAATTCTCTTTTTTTTTTTACCATGGAAGAAAAGACGAAGGGAAGTCGAAAGTGCACCAACTATGGTATTATTTGCCATCATATTTAAAATTATTTATAAATATATTTTATCTAAATCGAGACAAAACTCATCTCATATGTTTGCTTTGTATTTTGTAAATTATGAGTAAAAAAATTACTTATTAATAATTCTAAATGGGCCCTAGGAGATGCCAGAAATGTCAAGGATGCCGCTGCATTTATTCCAAATAGGCCTAAATCCAATGGTAAAATTTTCCCCTCTTCGTTCCTTTTGACCAGAAGAGAAACCCCAGTTCTACACGCATGCACGTGAAGCAAATGATACAGAAAATCAATTAAAAAATTACTTACTCTTTCGATCTTTAATATAGGACCCAATTATTAAGTTGGTTTTAGTCTAAATATAAGACTCATTTCTCATATTTATCAATTTTTTTTAAATTACCCTTATGGATACTCCCTCAACCATAATCAAGTAGAAGAGGAAGAGAGGGTATTAAGAAAGATGATTATGGTATTTTAGGAAAAACGTGTCACATTTCTTATAATTAACTAACTTACCTAACTTCCTTAATCTAATCAAATTAGTTAAATGTATCTTATATTAAGGATCGGAGAAGTATAAAATTTATGTAGTTTCACTCAACTTTTTTTTTTTTTTATAAGAATTTCAATAAAACAAATTAGAGGAAAACCAACAATTTATTCTTTTCAAGACCTCCATGTTCTTCTCATAATAATCAAGTTCAAGATAATTCCTATTACTAAAAGCCAAATCGGCACTAGAGCCGAGAAAAGGCCGAGCCCGTCGGGCTGGCCCGTTTAGGCCCTCTGAAATTATGAGGGTCAGGCTTGATATTTTTCTCTTCAAATGGAAAATAAGTTCTGGAGGACTGACCCTGGAGGGCGCGAGAGCTTAAAAGGGTCGGCCCGCAGCGGCTGGCCCTTTTAAGCCTTTTTATAATTTTTTTGTTTTTTAAATTTTATATAATTCCAATATTATTAATTGTTTACATTGTTAATAATATTTCAAATATTTAGTTATTATTATCATTTTAAAATTAAATTTAGTGTTAGACAATAATTTATCCAATTAAATTTTTAAAAAACGTATTAATTTGGACTTTAATAATGATTTGTTATTTATATGCTGTTGATATTTTTAACTATATATATTTGATAATAAAGTATTTTTATACTTATATAACTGTGATTCTATAATTTGAATTAGAAATTCATGAGTTTCAACAACAATATTTCTCACATTAAAGTAAAATAATAGCTAGATTGTACAATTTAAAAGTAAAATTCCTATATAAGAAAAAAACTTAATATTTTTGTTACGAAAGAAAAGCATACTCATGAAGAAGAATAATTAATTATAGTGATGATAAAGTTTCAAAAGATTAATGATAGTGTTTATTTATTGCACAATTGCACTATAGATAAAACTTTTGGATGTTGTTATTTTGTTAATAAATGTTTTAGATATTCTTGGATGTTGATGGATATTTATATATGATGATATTTTATATTTGTGACTTAATTTTATTCATATTTATGTCTTTTTTTAATAATTTATTGGTTTATTTTTATTTTTTTTATAAAAGTTATGATAAATATAAAAAGTAGTTTTTTTTTTCTCAAAAGGGCCAAAAGTCCACAGGTCGGTCTTGAGCTCTGTGGCTTAAGAGTTAGGCCTAGCAAATTAGGGTATTTTTAAAAACTTCAGCCCTGGAGGGCCGGTCCTTTTAAACCCATCAGCCCTTGAAGGACCGAACCGGCCCTGATTTCCAGCTCTAATCGGCACTAAAAACTCTGGGTTACAACTCACACCGATCTTTTCTTCGAATAGAGATGTTCCCAGTGAAGGCTAGGTTTTACCCTGCCTGGTGTCCAACCAAAACATCTATCAGGTCAGCCCGAACTACAAAGGACATAGTTTAGTCTGGTGAAAAAAAAAATGAAAATATTAAAAATTCATTTCCTTTGTTGATAAAAAAATAATCACCATAGTCTGAAACAATTCCCTTAAAATATTCCAGGATCTGCCCTGACCTGACATGACTCTCTTTTTTTGGAAAAAGAAAAAAGACTTGAACCGACTCAAAAGGACCGAGTAGGACTGATTCCTCGTCGTGACCAGCCTGTTTAATTACGGAGGTGGAATGAATTATTCAGAATTCATTGCTCATGGAGACTAGAGTCCATGAGGAAGAAAAATTGTTGGCCAAAAAAGAGCAAGTAAAATTATCATCAACATGGGGGTGTAAAGTGGGGCCACCCCACAGATCCGACGCGTGTCTGATGGGTTGTGTTAGGCTCCTATGCGAACAGGTGGCCACGCTCTTGTTCTTTGATTGGCCCAATCATAATCACACTTCGATGATCTAACAGTTGTATTTTCTATTCCTTATTTTAAAATATTACTTCCGGTTTTAAATATAAAATCTTGTTTAATTTTTATTTTAGTCATAAATATAACATTTAATCCATTTGTCTATCATATTTATACATTTTTCCTAAAGAAATCCTTCTAATAATGATAGTTCTAGTTAATACATTTGATTAGCAAGAATATTTTAGGAAACACAACACCCATTCATTACAAATAACTAACTTAACTTATATCTTTAATCTCCTCAAATTAGTCAACTAATTCTTATAATTAGGACCGGAGGCAGTATAAATTTGTACAAAAAATATAAATAATTATTATTATTTATAAAATTTAAAAATAATTTGTAAGTTTTAATTCCTTGAGCTTTATAATTAAAAAAAAATCAAAATTCCAGTTTTATTTTCATTTTTACATTAAACAAGGAACTTTAAAAATGTCCAACACTGTAGTCATTTTGGGCCAATTTTAACGCTAGAGTCATTGCCATCATATGACATGTAGGGGTCAATTTCAGCGTATCAATTCTTCGTCAAATCGCACCCTTGAGGACTCAAATGATTTTTTAGAAGGAGACAATTAGCCATGATAAAAATTAATTGGAGTGAATTTCGAGTCGGAACACTTTCAATGTCCCTGTCGCTCACACCAGACGACAACACGATCCGCGCTCCTAAGTTACGCAAACTAGCTCGGATTTCACTAGTCACTGCTAATGATTACTGATTAGACGGGGCTCCGTCCAATTTTATGAAACAATTGAGTTGTTCAGCATATATCGCGTATTGATTTATAGTACTATATTCATCTTTCAATAACAGAATTGTCCAATGTTATTTGATCCTGTTGTCAAATTAATTTATTTATTTTAGAAAAGTTCTCAGAGAAAGGAAAACATCTAGAAGCAATCTGTGCTTCTGCCAAGGAAGGCAGGAACTGGCGGGTTTGAGCTTTGAATCCACGGAAACCACGCTCTGTACAAATTCCCATTGAATTTTGTAATATCAAGCGAAAATTGCACTACTTGCACTTGCAGGAAGAGCCGTATGGCTTTCCGCTAAGCTTTCTCTTAGATGGGCCCCAGCTATCCAATCTGGCATCTTCTGACCGGGCCCTGATCTTCTTCATGTCGGTTTCCTTACTTCCTTGAAATCATCGATTTCGCGTCCGTCGCCAAATTCGATTTTCGTGTTCGATTGCGCAGTGGCTTGACCGTTTAAATGAATTATTGATTATTGATTTTAATTTAATGATGATGGTTGGTTTGGCACCTTCCATTTGGTCCGCAGCGAATATGCTTCCAATTTGCGTCATTCACTGTTAACCGTGGGTGGGTGATTCCTTAACCAATTTTTCTGTCACTCTGTCTCTGCCAGCCGCAACCGAGAGCATCTAATTGCGGTTTTTATCTCTTGCACTATATATTCTGATAGTATTATCTTTCTTTCTGGATTTTTCTTCATCTGAGTAACCAGACATTCCTCGATCGACGTCTTGAGGCAATCTATTGATATAACTGACGATTTCTTCCTATTTGTGCCTCTGATATTTCGGCATAAAGAATGGACGAGTTGTACTTTCATTCTCATAGATGGGGTCTTAAAATTATGGGTTATCTGCTTTGATGTTTTGAGTTTTCTGACTGGGCTGTTTCGAATGTAATCAATCGTCTTAAGCGAAGACGATTTAGTGGAGCGCAATTAAGATTATCCTAAATTGAGTTCTCCAGATTAGAGTAATTTAAAAGAGGATGCAAGCAATGGGGAGGCTGGGCAGCTACATTAGTCGGAGCGTGAACACCGTTTCCGGCCCTTTTCATCCTTTTGGCGGCGCTGTGGATATTGTTGTAGTTGAGCAGCAAGATGGGAGCTTCAAATCGTCGCCGTGGTACGTCCGATTTGGGAAATTTCAAGGTGTTTTAAAGGCAAAGGAGAGAATGGTCAACATTACCGTTAATGGAGCGGAAGCTGATTTTCACATGTATTTGGATCACAAAGGAGAAGCATTCTTGATCAGCGAAATAGATGCCGAAGATGGAGAATCTATATTACATCCATCATCTTCAAGCGATGAGACAGATAGTCGACAGCAGGATAATAAGCGCCCTTTGAAGTCTGAAAGTTGTAATTTCGAGACTGACAAGTCAATTGCTGTTGCTCATGTTGATATAAACAACGGTAAACTATTGGCCAGGACTAATTCTCGTCGATCACGGCTGCTTGGTTTTGTATTTAATCGAAGGTCGATGAAGGGCGATAGTGGGATTCGCAGGGAAATAGAACTAAACAGAGTAGATTCATTGGAGCGTGCCGAGATTGCAGCTAACCTGTTGGAGTTAAAATGGTCGACTAATCTTGCAGGCAGTAAACCAGCTAGTAAAAATAGCATAAAAACTCGGCAGAGCTCGCCTTTGCACGATAACACTGACAATGTGTTGGGCCAATGTAAATTAAACGAGGAAGCTTGCTGCTGCTCTGAGCAAGAAGGCATCGATTGTTCCAAATCTGAATTTGAAGGAATTGGCGAGGAGGAGAGGATAAAGCAGTCATATGTAAGCATCCAAGACAAATAGTTGAAAATTTTGTTGTAGGTGAAAGCTTTATAGAAGGGAAAACCAAGGTGAGTGCGGAAGTATCAACAATAATTGATGCTGATAAGGATACTGAAGTTAACCCACATGAGAACGAAGTTGCATGTGATAGCACAAGTTCTGATTTACAAGTTGCATGTCTAAAGCCCGAAACACACTTTGAAAAGCAACTGGGTGGAGAAGAACTTTCTGGAATTTCTGGGGAGGAATTTTCGGCAAATGGTGACGGGTCTTTTGTTTATTGCAAAACATCAGAGAGATCGATGATGGGCACAGATTGTTCCACTGGTCAAACTCACGAGGTGTTTTACCTTGCTAGTAGAGGATGTGAATGTCAACAAGTCTGTGTGCAGGCTGAAATCTTACATGCCGCGGCGGTCCTCCTTCCTGAGGTAAGCTAATGCCAGATAACATAGCAACAAAGATTTTAGTTCGGAACAAAAGAAAAAGTGAATCAAATTTATTTTAGTAAACTTCATTGAGCTTTATAAATCAACTGGAATAATAAAGTTGAACTCATATGTTCTAATGTGGTTGACACTGACGTGTTAAAATTCTTCTATAGGTCACAGCAAGTGAGGAAGACGTTAAAAATGTTGATTTCGGGATGCCAGCGGAAGCTTCTGACTTTCATTCTCAAGACACAGATTTTTTCCGTTCCGGCCTCAGTGATAATGGTGTGGCAAATGCTAAAGACCCAGTAATGATGCCAAATCCTCAGATTTTCAATTTGGATCCAGAACTTTGTTCACTTGAGGAGGTTCAGTCAAATTGTGTTGCAGCAAGTTCCTGTTACAGCTGCCTGGATAACCAAGCCTTGGGTGAGAATAAAAAGGAAAATGATGATTCGAGCATGTTATCTTCTCCCCAGGTTCCTATTGGCAATGATGTCATTGGCAATGCCACAAGTAGATCTCCACCTAAGGAAGGACATACACACTCCAATCAGTGTAATGGGTCAAACGCCCCTGACTTTGTAAGTAAACATCCTGTTTCATATGTGGATAGCATTGAAAAAGTGAACCGGGTAGTTGATACAAGTTTTGATTCACACTTATCTCCGGGAAGCTCAACCACAAAAAGTCATGTAGATGACCTTCAAGAGTTTAGGCAAACATGTCCCATAGTTATCCCTAGAAATAAGGATGCTAGGGAGGAAGTTAGCCTGCTGACAGGATCCTTGCCCAAGATGTCTTCTCATAGTGACAGTCTCAATAAACATGATGTTTCTCATCCTTTAAGTCAATCACTTGACTCAAAGTCCCAATCGTTGAAGTGGACATCTCCTCCCAAGAATTACTTGAAACGTCTAAAATCAGACGGAGACAAAGAAAACCAGTTATTGGATGAGGAGTTCGGTGACAAGGAGAACCAAAGCTTTACAGACTTCAAGAGTACCGTTCTGAATCCTCCCATTGGTAAGGCAACTTGAACAAGAACCTGTAAAAATTACCATTGCAAGAGCTCCATTGTGTCTCCCTATTTAGTAAATCATTTCATCCCTATAACTAACATTTAAGTGTTCTAGCTTGGTAGAAATCATGCTGCTGTCTTTTAAAATGGAAATAACTGTATATCTTGTAAACGGATTTTGTCATTTTTTGCTGTGTTTTAAAATGCTTCTTGAACAATTACTTGTCAGTAGTCACATCAGGGGCCCCGAAGCCCCTATTCTGGTGCCCCTTTTTTGCATATAGCTCATTCCAAACAACTGTAGTGCTAACGCTGTTTCCAAAGCGTTAGATGCTGTAAAATTGGGTATTAACAAGTTTACTTCCTGTTCTCTCTGCCTTGAAATTGTGAGGCAATAATAGGCTTGCTGTCAGTATTGGCTGTCATTATTATCCATGGGAGACAGCTGCTACTATTGTTTTTTTTTTTTTTTGGGTGATATTTTTGGGAATCTATTAAATGTTTGAAATGAAAAGGAGCAACCCCTGTTGACCAAATTGAGAAAATTCATGCAGGAGATCCATCGAGACTCAACCCTTCTCCTGGTGGAAACTGGGGACTTTGGCCTTTCTCCTTCAGGAGATCAAAATCTGGAAAGGCTGAGCAGCTTGCTCCAAGTGATGCCAAAAACACTATTTCGGGCAATGCCTCAGAGAGTACAATGGGTACTGAAGCAGAAAATAATGAGCTCAAGCCAAGAAGAAAAAAGGTTAAGACAAAGACTCCAACATCTGAACAGCTGGCATCCTTGAATCTTAAGAAAGGGAGGAATACAGTAACCTTCACATTCTCTACGGCTATGCTGGGGAAGCAACAGGTCAGTAGTTGCAATTTCTCCATTGATCTTAACTCTTAGTAGTTTATTTTTTCCCTTACTTGAAATCGTTTACTGGTATTTCTTTTATATTTGATTTTATATGCTTGACTTACAGGTTGATGCTCAAATATATTTGTGGAAATGGAACACCCGTATAGTGATCTCAGATGTGGATGGGACAATTACAAGGTGAGAATATGTCTTTTTTATAAGGAGATTTGGGGTCTTTTTTGTATGAAGTTTTTGAGAAATTATAGAGAAGTGGACTGATAATAGCAACCCTACAGTTTCATAATCATTATAGGTCATTCAATGACAATATATGATGACATTATGGTATATTTATGGAGTAATATCTTGGTCAAGTTTGAGTTGCAGACAAGCTTATGAAGGGTTCTCATATCATATTCAAATGTGTCTTTTTTTTTCTTTTGAAATATAACTGAATTGTTTAAGGCAGAAGTTATGAATTATGATGACCTGAAACTGCAGTTATAGAACTTTAAATATAGATGGATTTCTTTTTTTTGGTCTATTGTGGTCTTCTGCTTCTCTTTTCATTTTATGTGATGGAGTTTTCAACACTGCTATATGGTGTGATGATGGAGACCTATGTAAGTATGGAAACTCCAGTCTTGAGAACTGACTTGCATGGAGGAATTATCATGCCACATAAGTACCCCAAGAACTTATGGCAACCAATGTGAGATTCTGGCTTAGCACTGCCCTTAAAGAGTTGGTGTTCTCGGCTATACTTTATGGCACATATTCTGGCCACCGAGTGGTTGCCCATTTATGAAAGTGGTTTTAGTTCCAATAACAGTTGATTTAGGCCCAGGGAAGGGGTGCCTATCGCTCCCTCCCTCCCTCCCTCCCTCTCTCTGATATGAAAGGGGGCTATCCTCAAAACGTGCTTGTCTTGGGGGAAAACCATAATGGTTATGTACCACATGAATTACTGGTGGCTACCCGATCTGCGGCTTCGTCATGTGATAATGGACCAATATCCTATGCTTTTTCATATTTTACAGGTCGGATGTTCTAGGACAGTTCATGCCTTTGGTCGGAGTAGATTGGTCACAAACTGGGGTTGCACATTTATACTCGGCTATCAAGGTTGGTTTGTCTTGTCCCTATGTCAGTGTTTTGATATTTGCACAGCGTGATAATAATGTGTAATTAGGTCTTAAAATATGCTTACGCCACTTGTAGTTGACTAAAATTTGGGTGTCATGCTTTGTACAGAGGGAAGCCACATTGTTTATGATTCACAAGTAGTATGGCTTCTAATAAGTTTTATTTGATACATAGATATAGACCAAAGTGAGTTTTAGGATGGAGGCAATCTCTGTACCCTGCATACAAGGCCATAACAACCATGCTTTGATCATGTTTTTTTTCACTTTTTCTGAGCTTTCCCCCTATGTTTCAAATTTTCAGGAAAATGATTACCAACTGCTATTTCTTAGTGCTCGTGCAATTTCTCAGGCCTATCACACCAGACAATTCCTATTCAACCTCAAGCAGGTGATGATAAAATTGAGAGATTAGTTCTAAATCTAAAAATAGTATTAAATGATTGAAATTTTGTAATTTTTCTATTATTTTTCAATATGCAGAATGGAAAAGTCTTACCCGATGGTCCTGTTCTTATTTCCCCAGATGGGCTTTTTCCCTCCCTATATCGAGAAGGTGACTGATCTGCTATTCTTCCATTTCTACTTCTGTTTGCCTTTGTTATTACTTTTATGTGGGTTCTTTTCACATAATGTCTACAACAATCTTCCCACATCACTTGTTGGAGGACCATGTTTTTAATGTGTAATCATTAGTAGATTCTTACGTAGGTAAAAAAATTTCTTTGTTTGTCTATAGACTTGAAATTTAAACCTGAAGAAGAAAAGGGAAAGAAGTGGCTGAATTTCCTTAGGAGTTATAATTTATGCCCGAACAACTAAACATTTTGCTTTGTCTTCCATTATTTTTTTAATGGGAAAGATGTTACCCCGTGGTATATAGTCTGCTTATTCTTTTAGGACCACAATTGCTCGCGCTAAAAAGACACAATAATATCTTGGTATCTTGGGCCTCTCTTATGGAAGGGGGAAAGCTAGGAATGTGCATAAAGTCATTGATGGAATTCAAGTGGTAAGTCTGGAGCAGTCAGCAAGGCCTAAAACAAGAATCCGGATTTTGGCTCTCTTGCCTTAGTTTTTCCTAAAATGACATATTACTTTTGTACTTTACCAGGTTGCAGAGCCACTAGGAACGTACGAGAACAGTATGAATGGGTTGAAAAGATGACATCAACCAAACCAAAGAAAAAAAACAAAAAAAAGTACACGATTATATGAAAAATTGTGCTCTCTTTTCTTTACCTAATTCTTCCGAATTAGGGAATTAAAACAAATCTTTGAAAATTCTAGTTTTCATGTGATGCATGCATTTTTCACACACCCCATTTATAAATTGTGATGAAGGCTCCTTTGTTGTTCAGAACATTGATTTGCACCTCATACTAGTTGTTTTAAGAGTTTTCTTATGCAAAGTATTAGCCAATGTAGTCTTAATAAAATTCCTTGAAGCCTCGTATAAAATGCCTTGATCTCACTTGTACAATATTTGGACTAAGATCCTGCTTTTCCATATCCAGTTATCAGAAGGGCTCCACATGAATTCAAAATTGCATGCTTAGAGGTTAGTTTGCCGCTTTCACACGTTAAAATGATGAGGTTTTGATATTTTCAGTATGGTCATCTTGTTATTAATGATGAGTTCAATTTAATGCCTACAGGATATCAAGGCACTTTTCCCTTCAAATGGCAATCCGTTTTATGCTGGTTTTGGAAATAGGGACACTGATGAAATCAGCTACCTTAAGGTTGGAATACCAAAAGGAAAAATCTTCATCATTAATCCAAAGGTAAATAAATGTTTCATATGCTTTGGAGATATTAAGCTTCCTGCAGTATTTGAGTTTGTCAAGCTCGCTTTCATGTCTAAATTTGCAGGGAGAGGTTGCTGTAAACCGTCGTCTTGATACAAAATCATATACTTCACTTCATGCTCTTGTAAATGGAATGTTCCCCGCTACGAGCTTATCTGAGGAGGTTTAGTTCTGAAAGAACTTTTCTGTTCTTACTTTTAATAGTTTTGAGATGCAAATAAGGTGATTTTTTCCACTGTGAACTTCTTTCTCACACATTCTCTGTTGCAATTATTGCTGAACATGGGTTACAGGAGGACTTCAATTCATGGAATTTCTGGAAGCTGCCTCCTGTTGCTGTAGATATATGATAGGGCAGTCTGGCATTTATTGCTTGACCATCTTGTATGCTTAGCGATAGGTACAGACTGCATTGCTTGTAGAATTACATGGGTAAATTTCAATCTCAGTTCCCCATATATTGTTTAAATCTTTGGTCTGAAATTTTAGTTATATTAAACACACACACACACACACACATTCTTCATTGGTTTTCAACAAGTGTGCGGCAGATGCTTTGATCAGAAATTTTTTTAGAGAAACAATTTAAAATTTTTTTTTCACTATGGAAGGTTTGAGGCTTTTCTTAAGTTTGAAGAAGATATCCTTGATGGCTTGATGTGACTTTATCTTGAAGGAGTGATTCAACAAAATTAGAATCAAACCAATATCAATAACCAATATATAATATGAAATTTACATAAAGGCATGTTATTTATAAGTTATCAGCAGTGCAATTTACCACTGAAACTTCATACAAAGCACAATGGCCCACAACTAATTGTAGACCATTTCACCAGTCTAAGGATATGCTTGGTGTAAAACATTATCGTTTACTTCTCTGTTACATTAGTGCTTATTTTGCAATGGTGTGCACATTCATACTGTTTTTGGTGTGTTACGCAGGTAGTTCTAGTGGCAACTTTATTGGGTTGTTAACATGCTACGTCACTCGGAAATTTATGAAAGAAGAGCACTTCTTCCCGCTCTGACCAACTGAGATAAACTTTTTATCTCATTGATGCTGTGAATATCGGCTTTGCTCTCGTTCTTTTTCCATGTATAGTATAGTTTAGTGATCCAATGGAACACTTACGGGATTTATAGTGTAATCTAGTGATCATGTGACCACAAAACTCGTAATATTCCTCTAATGCCATGTAGGGGCTGGGTGTCCATGTATAGTTTAGTGATCCCTTGAAAGAGTTAAAAGGAAGAATAGTGTAATCTGGTGATCCCGACCACAAACCGTTAAGTGCCTCCGTGCAAAGCAAGGGCCTGGTTTCCCTCCAAGCAAATAAGCCGGCACCAATATACCGGAAAAGAAGCTAAATCCGCCACACATATTTGTAAATTTGAATGATTCTTCTACCTGAATATTTGCTTGTAAAACTGCAAGAGTGTATGTAAATTGGATGACTCGATAGTAATATATGGAAAAACATTCAATATATTTCTCCATTTTATTTGCCTCAATTTTTATTTGCTTGCGGTATTAAATATTTTTTATGGATGTTTTATTGATAATATTTTCGAGTCTCAGGTTCTCTTTTGGACAAAGATGGTCCCGTGCACTCACTCCATCGCAGCACAATAGCACCTAGCCGCCTAGTATTGTTCAAACTAAAGTGCTGAAAGGTAATTTAGACTTCAAGTTGAATACTTCATTTTGAAAAGGAAGAAGATTTATGTAAATCTGTTTTGTTTGTTTTTTTATTCTTTCCGTGAGAAGAGGAATGGTTAAAAGAGTTCAGTTCAGAGGAAGTTGATGAAAAACGGGCCAAAGACAGTTATGTTGTATGTACATGAAGAGCACTAGACGGCGACACATAAAACTACGGAAAAGGTTAACCCGAGAGGAGGAAAAGACAATATGATACAGTTACACATGACACAACACGGGGTTTACGTGGATTCCTCCGTAAGCATTAGCTGCAAGCTGCCGTAGAACTTGACAATACACACATATATAGTTACAAACAAACGCAAGAAAAGGCTAGATATGCGTATCAGTATTTCTGGGTGTACCAGCTGAGGATACAAGCGACGAGCTTGTCCGTTTCGGCTTTGCCGGAGATTTGACCGTCACGATCAGAGTCGGCGATTCGGAGAAGAAGGTAAGCTCTGAAACAAGGCCAGCGTGAGCCGATTGCTTTCAAAGCTTTCTTGAGCTCATCCTTGGTGAGACAACCGTCGCCGTTTCTGTCAGCTTTTGCTAAGATCTCCCTCACTTGCTTGTCCGTCATTACTGATCGGGCTACGGGCACGGGTATATACACTGGCATTGTTGTCACTGCTTTGCCTTCGCTCTCTGGCTATCTTCTTTCTTCTCAATTTCTTGCATTTTCCTTGCTTCTCATCCTTTTATACCCTGAAATCTATGTGACGGGCGGTTCTTCTTCTTCTTCTTCTTTCTACTGCGAGTGCTAAATTAATAATGCCAGGATTCTTGCCTATCCTATAATACTAGCATGTTAGCTCGCTATTGGGCATCCCACCACAGTCTTTGGTATTATCCTTTTATAATGCTATGTCTTGTTAATGAGGGATCCCACTCTTGCTATCTCTTGCGAAAATTGTTCGCCTGAATCATCATATTCATGTATACTGTATTATCTGGAGTACCGACTATTCTGATTCTCAATTCATATCAAATCTATCTCTATATAGCCAACTGTAGTTACAAACCTGGTTATGCAGCCTTTCTTTTCGAGAGTCTAGGCGAAGAAATGAGCTCGCTTTCGGATTAGAAGTAAAGTTAATGTCAAGTTCATCAATTCGTGTGTCAGTTGATTATGAAGATTATTTGTCTTCTCATGTTATTAGTGATAATATTATCTCTGATTTTAATATAGATGCTAGATTGGTTTAAGACTTAATCTTAAATATAAAATTTTAATCTATTTTATTTTTTAAAATTCTAGTAATTTTCTTTTAAAGTATTCATATCTGGATTGATTTTAAGGAGTTCTTACTAATGAGTAACTCCAATACAAATAATTAAATAAGATATATATTTATTACAAACAACTAATTTAATTAATTTTTTTAATTATTTTAAATTAGTATTAAAGATTGAAGGTAGTTATAAATTACTAATACACAAGCAAAAGATAATTGCCATTTTTCATTCGCACTAGATAGATCCGAACGGGGGGAGTCAAAGCAGGTGGAGCCGGGCGGGATCTTTTTGCCTTTTCTGGGCATAATCGGGTCATAAGAAAGAAGGAAGCCATACTTGATTTATCCCTGAAAGTAATTAAGACATCAATTCACGCTTTATATATTCTATGTAATCATTACCTAATAAATGATGGGGAATGGTGGACACGTTATTGTAAAAAAATAAAAAAGGGGAATTTATTCCCCAAAAAAATAGGGTAAGAACGGAAGACCATGATGAACAAATATGTGGCATGGAAAAAATATTTCATAAAAAGGGAAAGATAGGCATTACAGAAGCAATGAAAACCATATAATCATCTCTCCAGTTCCAGTACGCTACAAATTAATGAAAAATTAGGCAGACTCAATAGGAAGGACCCGTCCACTCAACTTGAGGCCTATTAAAAAAAAAAAAAAGGATAAGATGTGATGTTCAAGGCTCAAACCCTTATGATGTAACTAAAAAAAAAATTTCCTCAGCTAATCTATTTTAATTTGTATAAACTTTGTCAAGATCAAAGGTGGAGCCTTAAGGACAAATAAAAATATTGATCCCACCCTGGATGAAATATATACATATATTAAAAAAATTATAACAGATGACAGTATCGTTCAACTACCTATCTTGATCTACACGATTATAGAATAAAACTAAAATATTCGGTGATCTAGTTATAGAATATATGGCAAGATATGGATAAATGAACTTTTGTCCGAACAGAACATTATGATTTCCTCCTTTAGAGTAAAAAAACATATCAGGCACGGACTCTTGGAGGAACATATACAAAATACAATAGAGAAGGCTATACAACACGTACTATCAACTGTTCTCCTCAATAATCAATCTTCCTGATACGCTTATTATATCCTTTTGTAATGTACTCCCTCGGTTCCTTCCATTCAGGCATCTTCTGTATGGTTTTTTGAGTCCAAAATACATAAGATGTTATGTGAAAATATCTAATGATTTTCTATTTTCGCCTTAAAATTTTAATTAGTGATCTTGTAAATCGTAAGTGGAAGATTTGGATTTCTTTCATAAATTTAATAATGTGACAACCTATTCATGAATATATTGGAACACTTCATAGTAACATAGGAGGTGGCGCACGTCTTGGAACAATTTACTATTTTTATTTTGTAACCAGAAACAGACGAGTGTCGTCTAAAGCAATATAAGATTAACAAGGAAGAAGGGTGGAATAATTAACAGCAGTTATTCCTCTTTTATATGAACCCCTTTGAACTTACTTTGTGTCGTTATCTATTAAGAAAATCGGTTTTCTTCCTGCATGCTTATTTTATTAAGAACGCGATTCGAGTTAGATCGGTCAAAAAGATAAATATCTCATCAAAAGACGAAGAACTTTATAGCAATATATACTTACAGGCCCCATTACTCACTTTGGATCTTCGTAAAAAATACGGAGTCTCTCTCTCTCTCTCTCTCTCTCTCTCTCAAAAAGAAAGGAATTTTAATATATTTTTAATTTATTCCTTACATTACGTTATCTCTTCTAATTATTAAATTATTACAACGGATGCTGCGACTGCGTCCGTGAGAAGCTTCAATATTTTTTGCTGGTTAGTGTATAGACATTTTATTCTTCTAACTTCCAATGCGTGAAAAGAACCTCTACGGCTGCATAAAACAAGTTCATAGGTTGGTTCATCATGGATTTAGTTTATGATCCTGACCATTGTATCGAATCATTTTGTCAGGTTTAAAGAACACGTGAAACAAAAATAAACAGTAAAGTAAAAATAAAATAATTTTAGTCATATTACTGAATAATGATTCTTATGATATTATGATCCGGCCCATCCCAGACGACCCAATATTTTCTAATGTGAGACCGGAGCAAGATCATCAGATAGTCAAATGTTAGTACTCCTCCGGTCCTTAATATAGAACCTAATTGTTAAATTAGTTTTGGTCCTAAATATAAGACCCATTTTTCATATTTATTAATTTTTTTTAAATTACCCCTATGGATACTCCCTCAACCGTAATCAAGTAGAAGAGGAAGATAGGGTATTAAGAAAGATGATTATGATATGTTAGAAAAAATGTGTTACATTTCTTATAATTAACTAACTTACCTAATTTTGTTAATTTAATCAAATTAAATTAATTAAATGGGTGTTATATTAAGGACCAGAAGAGTATATACTAACATTTATTACTCTTGCTTCTTATCCGATCTTTAATATAGAAGTTATATAATTAATTAATGAATACTAAAAAAAATTAATTGGATTAGTTATTTATAATATCTTGCATAACATCCTCTTATTAATTATGTGTATTAAAGTAAAAAATATTTAACATGTACAATTAATATGGGAACTACTTTTGAGGAAAATAAATAAATATCAGAATTAAAATGAATTGAGAGACTAAATTGAATTTTTAACTGACTCTTATGCTCAAGATTAGAGGTAATATCCCAGTCTACTTTTTCATGATTTTGATGCAGTCTTGCTTCAGTGAAAGCTGGTGGAGGGAGATTTGACTTGGAAATGATGCTCTGTCGTGAAAGACGACCTTAAATGTTCCATACGTAAATATATGTCTAATTCATCCTATCAGTTTATTCACTATTTCTCTCTGTGGGTTGAGAAATACGTCTTGAAATTTTTGCAAGACAAACCGTTTTATGAGACTTGAAAGGACGATGCATGAATTTGGAACGGATCGAGGACACCTCTGTGATAGTGACAACATTATCATACTAATATATTACTCATCCGATCCTAAATAAAAGACCTTTATACCAGTGTGTATAAGGGTTTTATATTTAGTACGAGAGGAGTAACTATTTATATATACAGTAGACTTGTGTACACACGAGACAACAAACACACACAGGATTTATGTTTATTTCCTACGTAGCTAGCTAGGCACGGCTTCAGCTAGCTCTAGCTGCAGCGGCCATATATATGTACAGAGAGACAGCTGAAGCTGTTACGTACACATAACCGGATATGATACTGACCCTGGTGCACCATACGTAGGCCCACGAACACAGGTACACCGAGGGAGACACGAGAAATGGATCAGCGTTAAGCATTGTACCAATTCATGATATAACGAACAAGGTTGTCCATTTCGGAGGGGCTGATACGTCCATCGTTGTTGGCGTCGGCGTTTCGCAGACAACGCCAGGCCCTGTATGGAGGCAACCTCGCCCCCAGTTTCTTGAGTGCTTTCTGCAGCTCCGACCAGCTCAGATGGTTGTCATTGTTCACGTCCGCTTCTCTCAATATCTTCCTCACTTGCTTTTCATCCACCACGGGTTTGGGTATGGGAATGTGCACTGGCATTTTTACCTTAGGTTCTCACTCTATATATGCTTTTATATTCTTTTAACTCTCTTTTACAGTTTTACGCCACACTGGTACTTCTTTATATAGCCACATCCCGGGTCGTGGATCTTGACCCATTTCAGTTTGAAAGTGCTCATTCTTAATGCCAGGATTCTCGCCTATCCTGTAGTATTAGAATCTTGTACGTGTCTCCCCACAGTCTTTGGGACAACCCTTCTTTTATCAAATTATTTGTTATATCTTGTTAATTATATAAGGATCCTACTCTAGCTATGATCTATGGGACACTAATAGATTTATATATGTGTGTTTGGCAGTGTATATGTAATATGTGCATGAGCCTACATGGAATTCAACCAATCGAAGAAGATGGAGCCGTGCAGACGGAATTGGGTCAATATATATCATGGAAAGAAGCTATATGATTAATAAAGGCATCAATTCACGCTTTAGATATTCGTAATCCATATCAGATAGTTTTGAGTAGATGAAGGTGATGAGCACCGAAAGATCATAAATAAATATCTTGTACGGAGAAAATTTATTATATACATAGAAGTAAAAGATAAAGACAAGCATCACACACATACAGTGGCCGTGAAGAGAATATTGCCAGTTTTACAATCATGATCATGATAAATAAGTAGCCATCATAATCATATATAATATAATTCGTAGCTAGGTTTCTGTACAGCACGAATCATTTGGGGTGAAAATAGATGCGATGAGACCTATTAAAGGCTTGCGACATAACTTGATTGGCCCCATTAATTGGGGAAAAAAAAAAGTTAGGCTTAAGCCTAATAACATGTAATCCGTGAGTGTGTGGCTACGAAAATACTAAATATTATGATCATCACCCAAGCGGACAGTTATGGAATATATGGTGAGATATGAATAAAAGAAATTATTTGTCCGCACAAAGACATTTTTATGATTACTTTGGAAAATCCGATCACTACACTTCCAGTTGATTCTCAGGACTTCAGCCATGGAACATCAACAAAGATGGCGACGAGACATTTATATAGTATAGCATTCATTCTCTTCTACTCATTTCTGATCACCACCGGCCATCCTCTTTGAACAATAGATTTACTTAGTTTCGAGGATCAATAATAATGCCACTTGTCTAACGAATCTCGCTCTTGGTCGTCAAAAAAGCAATGAAGATTATATTACAAGGAAGTAAGTAAAATATTATAGTACCTCTCTGAAACTTAATTTCTGTCGTCATTAAAAAGCAAAATCAATACTCGCTTGGGGTTTCGTTAAAAAGGCAGAGATTCTCTAAAAGAAACTGCATGCAATATATTTTTTAATTTTTTGCCTACATTAAAGAGTTAAGTATCAGGTGGTGTAATGTGGCCGCCAAGTATTAAAAATGGTGTAATATCTGCCAGGTTAAACCTCCGTTATTTTGATGATTAATTAATTGACTGAAAAAAATTCACACACACAATTTAAAAGTCAACTTTTTCTTTAAAAAAATTCTCCAAAAATTTATGACAATATGTTGCTTATAATTAGTCAATGTGTGATGATTTATAAATATTCCTCCAGAATTCATAAGTCACCCTTTTAAAAAGCATTTGTGTTCGAGATTTATAGGTGAGTATATTTTTCACATTAGTTAAGTTAGAAATAAAATAGTGTGATAAATTATAAGTGTCTTCGTTCATAAACTTATAGCTCAATTGAGTAAATGTATCTTTTAGTACGCTAGCCCCATTTCATAAATCGTGTCTTCTTTTCTGATTTCTGACAACCGAATAATAGAATTAGCCCTCATCAGTGAAAATGACTATATTTGCCCCAAAAAAAAGGACTAGAATTAGCCCTGGGGTCGTGAACAGAGCATTGGTGGTGAGGAATTAGGATCAAACAAGAAAAGGAGGCTTAAAATGTTTCGTAATCTTCACGACATTGTACCGGGTGCAGATGCGGTAAACAAAAAGTGGCTCACAAAAGACCATAAAAATCTAAACGAATGTTTCATATAATTGAAAAGAAAGGAAGCTAAAGATAAGAACAATATCCCACGGAAAACCGAAGAGTCAAGTTTGCCTAATTTGTCGTACGCTAGAAAAATGAATAAGAAATATGGGGCTTAAAACAGAAAATAGTTCATCCACTAATCATTTGTTCAGCATTTACTGCAACACAATTAAAACTGACTCAAAAAATTGAAAATCAGCTGTAAAATAATTTTGTTCATTTTCTTGCACACACACACACCCCTCTTACGCTACTTTGTTATTAATTTACACACCACATACGTTTTTCTCACACAGTCACACATATCGCTTCTTATTTATTAACTAAAAAAACTTGCACCAGAAAACACACCAAAATTTTCAAGTATTCTCTACGAAATATGTATATTATGTGTATATTGATTTGTGTTGGTTACGTTAATTTTTGCCTCTTTGATGGCCAAGTTGCTCTCACTACGATACGACGGTTGTTAGCTAAGGAATAAAAAAGCAAGGAATATTAAAGATAAAAATTAATATTTTTAGGATAAAATTTTTTTACATTAAAGATTATGGGAAAGGGCTTCATAAGAAAGACAGGAGCTAGTGACTACAAAGTGACTGTGTCAAAACTGTATACTTAAATAACACGGATTTGATAACCTGCAAATTTATTTCATCGGCTTCCATGACAAGCTGTTAAATTATATTCTTATCTTTTGCTCAACAAAAAGAAAAATATTATATTCTTATCTATTACACACCATTCGTTTAATATAGTACTCTCTAAGTTTTTGAAGTAGGCAGTGTCCAACTTCGGCGCATTCATTCGATATTGTTGTTACGTAAGTGTCACTCATGTCAGACACTTTGCCTGACCAATATTTGGAATCTTTAGCTCAATTATTATTTATGGAATCTCACCACAGTATATATATATGAGGAATAAGTTTCATCTGCTACGTGTGTAAAACCACCTAGCTATATATGCCAAAGGAATGTTCGTACCTTTAATTTACACTAAATCAAATCACTCATTCAATCTATAACTATTCATCTTAATTTAATCTCTATTCTGTTTGTTTGGGAGGAGAAATATATGAACCAGCCATTTCACTATAAGGTCTCAAACTCTCAATTAATCTTTGGCAATGGCTAAACGTGGTGAAACTTGTTGCTGTGATATTTTTCTTTACGTAAGTTAGGATATGTGGCCCGTAGCTACGACAGTAATCGTGTTTAGTTTATTGTGATAAATTTGGTGTAAAAAAATAGTAAAGTTGATATTGAAAGAAAGAAAGATTTAGGTGGATTTCAAGTTTCCTGTTAGAAAATTTACCGAAATTTTAGCACCATCTCTCTCTATATATACTCCTCCGGACCTAAATATAAAATTTTTTTGGTAATATAATATATTTACACTATAAAAAGAGTCTTATATTTAGAATTAGAGGAATGTCATATATATTTTGTGTTGATTTTTCTCCTTTTTGATAGCCAAGTTAGTGAGTTACTATCACACACACACGCATGGTGCCAACTACATTGAAAAACAGAGCTGAGACGCACGCAGGAAACATATGCATGACGAAACCATAAGTGTATTATATATCAAACTTCGACAGTACTACTGCACATTACGTACGTCCAGCGGCGCATGAACCATCTGAGAAAGATCACTGAACAGATGATATTATTATTTATTAGGAAACGCCGGCCGGTTTGACAGTAGTACGTAGTGTACAGAGTTGCATATATATGACGCAATACACAAAGCTAAGATTCATATAGGTATATATGTATAGTGATCACTCTCTTCTGCTGATCCTGGAGCTTGGGCTAGCTAGGAGCGAGCCTCCGAATATATATGAGCGACCGGGATGGTAATTAGTGAGTACCGTGAGCGTTGTACCAATCCATGAGATAACGAACTAGGGCGTCCAATTCGGAGGGGCTGATTTTTCCGTCGTGGTTGACGTCGGCCTCCTGCAGACAACGCCAAGCTCTGAACGGCGGCGACTTTGAGCCCAGTTTCTTGAGGGCTTTCTTAATCTCATACTTGCTCAGATTGTTGTCCTTGTTCACATCTGCTTCTCTCAATATCTCCCTCACCCGCCCTTCAGTCTCTACCCCTTTCGGTACAGCAAACACCCCCATTTTTAATCCAATATATATCTATGGTTTATCGCACCCCTCCTTCCTTTATTTCCCTTCTATATATCAATCTCTGCCTTCCCCTCCCTGATCGCTGTAGCTGGCTTACACACACACCCACATATCAATACTAGCGCCTAGCCGCCTAGTATTGTTCAAACTAAAGTGCTGAAAGGTAATTTAGACTTTAAGTTGAGTACTTCATTTTGAAAAGGAAGAAGATTGATGTAAATCTGTTTTTTTTTTCCCCCCTTTGCTTGAGAAGAGGAATGGTTAAAAGAGTTCAGTTCAGAGGAAGTTGATGAAAAACGGGCAAAAGACAGTTATGTTGTATGTACATGAAGAGCACCAGACGGCGACACATAAAACTACAGAAGAGGTTAACCAGAGAGGAGGAAAAGACAATATGATACAGTCACACATGACACAACGCAGGATTTACGTGGATTCCTGCGTAAGCGTTAGCTGCAAGCTGCCGTAGAACTTGACAATACACACACATATAGTTACGAACAAACGCAAGAAAAGACTAGATGTGCGTATCAGTATTTCTGGGTGTACCAGCTGAGGATACAAGCGACGAGCTTGTCCGTTTCGGCTTTGCCGGAGATTTGACTGTCGCGATCAGAGTCGGCGATTCGGAGAAGAAGGTAAGCTCTGAAACAGGGCCAGCGTGAGCCGATTTCTTTCAAAGCTTTCTTGAGCTCATCCTTGGTGAGACACCCGTCGCCGTTTGTGTCCGCTTTTGCTAAGATCTCCCTCACGTGCTTCTCCGTCATTACTGATCGGGCTACCACCAGTGGGGCTACGTGCACGGGTATATACACTGGCATTATAGTCACTGCTTTGCCTTCGCTCTCTTCCTATCTTCTTTCTTCTCAATTTCTTGCATTTTCCTTGCTTCTCATCCTTTTATACCCTGAAATCTATGTGACGGGCGGTTCTTCTTCTTCTTCTTTCTACTGCGAGTGCTAAATTAATAATGCCAGGATTCTTGCCTATCCTATAATCCTAGCATGTTAGCTCGCTATTAGGCATCCCACCACAGTCTTTGGGATTATCCTTTTATAATGCTTCGTTTTGTTAATGAGGGATCCCACCCTTGCTATCTCTGGGGAAAATTTTTTGCCTGAATCATCATATTCATATAGTATACTGTATTATCTGGAGTACGGACTATTCTGATTCTCAATTCATATCAAATCTATCTCTATATAGCCAACGTTAGTTACAAACCCGGTTATGCAGCCTTTCTTTTCGAGAGTCTAGGCGAAGAAATGGGCTCGCTTTTGGATTAGAAGTAAAGTTAATGTCAAGTTCATCAATGCGTGTGCCAGTTAATTATGAAGATTATTTGTCTTCTCCTATGTGATTTGTGATAATATTATCTGTGATTTTAATATAAATGCTAGATTGGTTTAAGACTTAATCTTAAATATAAAATTTTAATCTATTTTATTTTGTAAAATTATAATTTTCTTTTAAAGTATTCATATTGATTGTGAATTGAGGATTGATTGTAAGGAGTTCTTACTAATGGATAACTCCAATACAAGTAATTAAATAAAATATATGTTCAAACAACTAATTTAATTAATTTTTTAATTATTTTAAATTAGTACTACCTCCGGTCCTTAATATAAGACCTTGTTTGACTTTTATTTTGGTCTTAAATATAAGACTCCAATTCACTTTGTCTTTATATTTATGCATTTTTTTTTCAAAGTAGTCCTTCTAACAAATAACTAACTTAACTTCTTTTCTTAATCTCCTCAAATTAGTCAACTAGCTCTTATAATTAGAACTGAGGGTAGTATTGAAGATTGAAAGGTAGTTATAAATTACTAATACACAAGCAAAAGATAATTGCCACTTTTCATTCGCACTAGATAGATCCGAACTGGGGGAGTCAAAGCAGGTGGAGCCGGGCGGGATCTTTTTTCTTTTTCTGGGCATAATCGGGTCATAAGAAAGAAGGAAGCCATACTTGATTTATCCCTGAAAGTAATTAAGACATCAATTCACGCTTTATATATTCTATGTAATCATTACCTAATAAATGATGGGGAATGGTGGACACGTTATTGTAAAAAAATAAAAAAGGGGAATTTATTCCCCAAAAAAATAGGGTAAGAACGGAAGACCATGATGAACAAATATGTGGCATGGAAAAAATATTTCATAAAAAGGGAAAGATAGGCATTACAGAAGCAATGAAAACCATATAATCATCTCTCCAGTTCCAGTACGCTACAAATTAATGAAAAATTAGGCAGACTCAATAGGAAGACCCGTCCACTCAACTTGAGGCCTATTAAAAAAAAAAAGGATAAGATGTGATGTTCAAGGCTCAAACCCTTATGATGTAACTAAAAAAAAAATCCTCAGCTAATCTATTTTAATTTGTATAAACTTTGTCAAGATCAAAGGTGGAGCCTTAAGGACAAATAAAAATATTGATCCCACCCTGGATGAAATTTATACATATATTAAAAAAATTATAACAGATGACAGTATCGTTCAACTACCTATCTTGATCTACACGATTATAGAATAAAACTAAAAATATTCGGTGATCTAGTTATAGAATATATGGCAAGATATGGATAAATGAACTTTTGTCCGAACAGAACATTATGATTTCCTCCTTTAAAGGAAAAAAACATATCAGGCACGGACTCTTGGAGGAACATATACAAAATACAATAGAGAAGGCTATACAACACGTACTATCACCTGTTCTCCTCAATAATCAATCTTCCTGATACGCTTATTATATGCTTTTGTAAAGTACTCCCTAGGTTCCTTCCATTCAGGCATCTTCTGTAAGGTTTTTTAAGTCCAAAATACATAAGATGTTATGTGAAAATATCTAATGATTTTCTATTTTCGCCTTAAAATTTTAATTAGTGATCTTATAAATTGTAAGTGGAAGATTTGTATTTCTTTCATAAATTTAATAATGTGACATCCTATTTATGAAAATATTGGAAACACTTCATAGTAATATAGGAGGTGGCGCACGTCTTGGAACAATTTACTATTATTATTTTGTAAAATGAAACCAGAAACAGACGAGTGTCGTCTTAAGCAATATAAGATTAGCAAGGAAGAAAGGTGGAATAATTAATAGCAGTTATTCTTCTTTTCTATGAACCCCTTTGAACTTACTTTTGTGTCGTTATCTATTAAGAAATTAAAATCGGTTTTCTTCCTGCATGCTTATTTTATTAAGAACGCGATTCGAGTTATATTGTCAAAAAGATAAATATCTCATCAAAAGACGAAGAACTTTATAGCAATATATACTGACATGCCCCATTACTCACTTTGGATCTTCGTAAAAAATATGGAATCTCTCTCTCTCTCTCTCTCTCTCTCTCTGTGAAAAAGAAAGGAATTTTAATATATTTTTAATTTATTCCTTACATTACGTTATCTCTTCTAATTATTAAATTATTAGAACGGATGCTGCGACTGCGTCCGTGAGAAGCTTCAATATTTTTGGTTGGTCACTGTATAGACATTTTATTCTTCTAATTAACTTCCAATGCATAAAAAGAACCTCTACGGCTGCATTAAACAAGTTCATAAGTTGGTTCATCATGGATTTATTTTATGATCCTGACCATTGTATCGAATCATTTTGTCAGGTTTAAAGAACACGTGAAACAAAAATAAACAGTAAAGTAAAAATAAAATAATTTTAGTTGTATCATTCGTCATATTACTGATTAATGATTCCTATTATATTATGATCCGCCCCATCCTAGTCGACCCAATATTTTCTAATGTCAGACTGGAGTAAGATCATCAAATAGTCCAATGTTAGTATACTACTAACATTTATTACTCCTGCTTCTTATCAATCTCCCATCTTTAATATAAAAGTCATATAATTAATTTGTGAAGGCTAAAAAAAATTAGTTGGATTAGTTATTTATAATATTTTGCTTAACATCCTTTTATTAATTATGCGAACTATAATAAAAATCCTTTAACATGTATAATTAACACAGGACCTATTTTGGAAGAAAATAAATAAATGAAAACCAAAATGGATTGAAAGATCAAATTGAATTTTTAACGGGCTCTTATACTTAGAATTAGAAGTAGTGCTATTTATGCCTCTCAGTTTACTTTTTCATTATTTTGATGCAGTATTGCTTCAGTGAAAGCTGGTGGAGAGAGATTTGACTCGGAGATGATGCTCTATCATGAAAGACGACCTTAAATGTTCCATATGTATATATACGTCTCATTCATCCTATCAGTTTATTTACTCTTTCTCTCTGTGGATTGAGAAACGTACGTCTTGAAATTTTTGCAAGACAAACCGTTTTGTGAAACTTGAAAGGACGATGCGTGAATTTAGAACGGATCGAGAACACCTCTGTGATAGTGACAAAATTATCATTCTAATATATTAACTATTTATATATGTAATAGACTTGCGTACGCACGAGACACAAACCCACAGGATTTATGTTTATTTCCTATGTAGCTAGCTAGGCACGGCTTCAGCTAGCTCTAGCTGCAGCGGCTATATATATGTAGAGAGTTACCTACACATAACTGGATATGATACTGACCCTGGTGGTGGCGGACCATACATAGGGCCGCGAGCACATATACACCGAGGGAGATACGATAAATGGATCAGCGTTAAGCATTGTACCAATTCATGATATAACGAACGAGGTTGTCCACTTCGGAGGGGCTGACAAGGCCATCGTTGTTGGCGTCGGCGTTTCGCAGACCACGCCAGGCCCTGTATGGAGGGAACTTCGACCCCAGTTTATTGAATGCTTTCTGCAGCTCCGACCAGCTCAGATTGTTGTCATTGTTCACGTCGACTTCTCTCAATATCTCCCTCACTAGCCTTTCATCCACCCCGGGTTTGGGGTTGACTTGTTGTTTGGGAACGCACACTGGCATTTTTACCTCAACTTCTCACTCTATATATGCTGCCTCTATATGCTTTTATATTCTTGTGACTCTCTTCTAAGTTTTACGCCACACTCGCACTTCTTTATATAGCCACATCCCGGGTTGTGGATCTTGACCCATTTCAGTCTGAAAGTGCTCATTCTTAATGCCAGGATTCTCGCCTATCCTGTAGTATTAGAATCTTGAACGTGTCTCCCCACAGCCTTTGGGACTACCCTTCTTTTATCAAATTACTCTTTCGGTCTTTAATATAAGATCTATTTAACTAATTTGATTAGATTAAAGAAATTAGGTAAGTTAGTTAATTATAAGAAATATGACATGTTTTTCCTAAAACACCATAATCATGTTTCTTAATATCCTTCCTCCCTCACTTATTTGATTATGGTTGAAGAAGTATTCACAGGAGTAATTTAGGAAAAAAATTAATAAATATAAGAAATAGATCTTCTCTTTAGGATCAAAATTAACTTAATAATTAGGTCCTATATTAAGGACCGAAGGAATATTAATTATATCTTGTTAATTATATGAGGATCCTACTCTAGCTATGATCTATGAGACACTAATAGATTTGTATATTTGTGTTTGGCAGTGTATATATAATGTGTGCTTAAGCCTACGGGGAATTCAACCAATCGAAGAAGATGGAGCCGTGCAGGCGGAACTGGGTCAGTATATATCATGGAAAGAAGCTATGTGATTAATAGAGGCATCAATTCACGCTTTAGATATTCGCAATCCATACCAGATAGTTTTGAATAGATGAAGGTGATGAGCAGCAAAAGATCATAAATAAATATCTTGTGCGGAAAAATTCATTTTATGTATAGAAGTAAAAGATAATAGATAATTAAGCATCACACACATGCAGCGGCCGTACGTCAAGAGAATATTGCCAGTTTTACAATCATGACCATGATTCCCAGGCCTCCAGCCATGGAGCATCAACAAAGATGGCGACAAGACAATTATATAATAATAGATTTACGTAGTTTCGAGGATCAATAATAATGCCACTTGCCTAACGACTCTCGCTATCGCTCGTCAAAAAAAGCAATGAAGATTATATTACAAGGAAGTAAGTAGAATATTATAGTGCCTCCCTGAAACTTGATTTCTGTCGCCATTAAAGCAAAAGCAATACTCACCTGGGGCTTCGTTAAAAAGGCAGAGGTTCTCTAAAAGAAACGGCAATAGATTTTTTTTAATTTTTTGCCTACATTAAGGAGTTAAGTATCAAGTGGTGTAATGTGGCCCCAAAGTATTAAAAATGGTATAATATCTGCTTTGATGATTAATTAATTGACTGACCAAAAAATTCACAAACAATTTAAAAGTAAACTTTTTCTTTAAAAAAATTCTCTAAAAATTCATGACAATATGTTGCTTATAATTAGTCAATGTGTGATGATTTATAAATATTCCTCCAGAATTCATAAGTTACCCTTTTAAAAAACTTAATGCTCAGCTTGATGTGTTCGAGATTTATAGGTGAATATATTTTTCACATTAGTTAAATTACAAATTAAAATAGTGTGATAAATTATAAGCTTCTTCGTTCATAAACTTATAGCTCAACTAAGTAAATGTATTTTTTAGTACGCGCGCTAGCCCCGTTTCATAAATCGTGTGTCTTCTTTTCTGAGTTCTAACAACCGGATAATAGAATCAGCCCTCATTGGTGAAAATGACTATATTTGCCCAAAAATAAGGAATAGAATTAGCCCTGGGGACGTGAAAAGAGCATTGGTGGTGAGGAATTAGGATAAAATATGCTTCGTAATCTTCAAGACATTGTCTCTGGTGCAGATGTGGTAAACAAAAAGTGGCTGAAAAAAAGACCATAAAAATCTGAACGAATGTTCCATATATAATTGAAAAGAAAAGAAGCTAAAGATAAGAACAATATTCCATGGAAAACCGAAGGCTCAAGTTCGCCTAATTTGTTGTATACTACAAAAAACAAAGAAATATATGGCACTCAAAACAGAAAATAGTTCATCCACTGATCATTTGTTCAATATTTACTGCAATACAATTAAAACTTACTCAAAAAATTGAAAATCAGCTGTAAAGTAGTATTATTTTGTTCGTTTTCTTGTGCATATATATACATATATATCTTATTTTATTATTAACTTGCACACCATATATATTTTTCTCATACATATCGCCTCTTATTTATTAACTAAAAAAACTTGCACAAGAAAACACACCAAAATTTTCAAGTCTTCTCTATGAAATATGTATGTATGTATTAATCTGTGTTGGTTACGTTAATTTTTGCCTCTTTGATGGCCAAGTTGCTCTCATTACGATACGACGGTCGTTAGTTAAGGAATAAAAAGGCAAGGAATATTAAAGATAAAAAATTAATATTTTTTGGATAAAAAGTTTTTATATTAAAGATTATGGCAAAGGGCTTTATAATGAAGACAGGAGCTAGTGGCTACAAAGTGACTCTGTCAAAACTGTATACTTAAATAACATGGATTTGATGACCTGTAAATTTATTTCCTCGGCTTCCATGACAAGCTGTTAAATTATATTCTTGTCTTTTGCTCAAAAAAAAAAAAATTCCTATCTGTTACACACCATTCGTTTAATAGTGTATAAGTTTTTGAAGCAGGCAGTGTCCAACTTCGGAGCATTTATTCGATAGTGTTCTTACGTAAGTGTCACTGATGTCAGACACTTTGCCTCACCAATATTTGGAATCTTTAGCTCAATTATTATTTATGGAGTCTCACCACAGTATGTATTATATAAATATATGAGGCATAAGTTTCATCTGCTACGTAAGTAAAACCACCTAGCTATATATGCCAAAGGAATGTCCGTACCTTCAGTTTACGCTAAATCAAATTATCACTCATTCAATCTATAAATATCCAACTTAATTTAATCTCTATTCTGTTTGTTTGGGAGGAGAAATATATGAACCAGCTATTTCACTATAAGGTCTCAAACTCTCAATTAATCTTTGGCAATGGCTAAACGTGGTGAAACTCGTTGCCGTGACATTTTTCTTTACGTAAGCTATGATATGCGGCCGGTAGGTACGACAGTAATCATGTCTAGTTTATTGTGATAAATTTGGTGTAAAAAAACAGTACAGTTAATATTGAAAGAAAGAAAGATTTAGGCGGATTTCAATTTTTTTCTCTTAGAAAAATCCACCTTTTTCATCTCTAGAAATTTAGCACCGTCTCTCTCTATATACGTAGTATCATATATATTTTGTGTTGATTTTTCTCCTTTCTGATAGCCCAGTTAGTGAGTTACTCCCTTCATCCCTTTAAAGACAATAAATGTGTAAAAATTAAAAGTTTTTTCTCTAAAATATCCTTATTTATAGGGAGACAGAGTATAAGAAAGAGAATAAGAAACTATTATAATAAAGAGAGTTATGAAAAAAAAAGAAAATGTGTGATGGAGAGATCATGATTTGAGAAATAAGATAATAAATATATTGAACATTAAAATAAATAATTAATGAGGAAAAAATAGAGAATTTACTACAAAAATTTAAGACAACCTGCAAATGTTGCTTATATTTAGAGATAAGAGGGAGATGGTAGCTGTTACTTATAGAAAGGGATGGAGGGAGTATTGTCACACACACACATATGGTGCCAATTCTACATTGAAAAACAAAGCTGAGATGCTCGCAGGAAACATATGCGTGATGAAAGTCCAATGATTTAAAACTCAAATCGGACCGGACAGTCGAATTGGTCCAACTATCGACTAGTAATCATTGTGGTTCGTTTCAACTGGTTCGCTCGTTTTATCATTTGAATTGTTTCTAGCTGCTTCCAGACGCTGTTTAGACCGAAAGCCGACATTAACCCGTGAGCCGGGATAGTTTTGTAAAAACTGAACAACCCAACTGTCTTACACTAGTGTTTGAAAAAAAAATAATCGTCCGTAATATCTAACTCATCACATCCACTCAAGATTTGTGTTTGACATGCAGAAGAGAAGAACACCAGAGAAGAGAAAAGAAGAAGATAAGAACTTATCAAAAGTTAAAAAGAAAAAAGAAAATCTAACAATAGGATCAAAACTACTTGTCAACGCAAAAAAAAGTAGAAGAAAGATTGGGCCTTCAAGAGAGTTGTCGAAACTATCGTTCTACGGAGGCCACCTCCTGTTTTGATTTTTGAGTAGCACCCGATGCACTCTTGGGAAGTGGAACTTGGAAAGAAACCAACTCCTTGCTTGTGAGGGTAAAAAACCCATCTGACACGCATAGGTTGCAGTAAAATGATTTTAAAAAAAATTAACTATTTTATGCTAAAATATAGGAAAATAAAATTTTATACTATATTAATAATATATTTAAAGGGTATTGACAGCCGCAAATTTAGTTTGTTAACCTTCTGTTAGAGCTTTCTAGGATTTAGTTAAGCTTAGATGTCCCACTTAATAACATGTGTATCTATACATGTTATAGTATTATTTTTAATAGTAACAACTTTCTGCAAAAAGGAAATTCTTTAATTATCTTATTTCTTTTTTGCTTTGGGCACAGTTATGGTATTAAAATTTGTTTTAATAATTTCATTGTTTTAAGTGCTAAAAAAAAATCATTGTTTTAAGAGTTGAGAGTTGGGACTGATATTGTGACATGTCAGTTTGGCTATATTCATTCTTAAGTCATGTAATATTTTTATATTTATATTATCATATAGATAATATTATTTTTTTATTTAATTATTACATTACTGGTCCAACCATAAGAATCGTGGACCACTAGTCTCTCCAGCTCAATATCTGGTCCGGCTTTTAAAACATGAAACCATAATATGTGTATTATACATCAATCTTCAACAGTACTATCTTCTTTGCCTTCGCTTTCTGCCTATCTTCTTTCTTCTCCATTTCTTGCCTTTTCCTTGCTTCTTATCCTTTTATACCCTGAAATCCATGTGACGGGCGGCTCTTGTTCTTCTTATTCTTCTTCTTCTTTCTACTGAGAGTGCTAAATTAATAATGCCAGGATTCTCGCCTATCCCATAATACTAGCATCTTAGCTCGCTATTAGCCATCCAACCACCGTCTTTGGGATTATCCTTTTATAATGCTATGTCTTGTTAATGAGGGATCCCGCTCTTGCTATCTCTGGGGAAAATATTTTGCCTGAATCATCATATTCATATAGTATACCGTATTATCTGGAGTAGCGACTATTCTGATTCTCAATTCAGGTCAAATCTCTCTCTCTATATAGCCAGCTTTAGTTACAAAGCTGGGTATGCAGTCTTGGGGTCTAGGCGAAGAAATGAGCTCGCTTTCGGATTAGAAGTAAAATTAATGTCAAACTCATCAATTCGTGTGCTAGTTAATTATGAAGATTATTTGTCTTCTCCTATGTGATTTGTGATAATATTATCTGTGATTTTAATATAAATGCTGGGTTAGTACAGGAATTAATTTTAAATACAAGATTTTAATCTACTTTATTTTTTAAAAATTATAATTTTTTTTAAGTATTCATGTTGATTGTAGATTAATTGTTAGAGGTTTTTACCAATTGGTAACTCTAATACAAATAATTAAACATGATACATATTTATTACAAATAACTAATTTAATTAATTTTTTAAATTTTTTATAAATTAATTATTCAGCGATTATATTAAAGATTGAAGGTTCGGTAAAGATACATGTACTTGATGTCCCGCCCAAGAAAGAGACCCAAGTCCTAGTAGCCCCGCTAAATGGTGATTCAACATAGATTCTACATCTTGGAACCAAGCCAATTTTGGAGCAGTTTTGTGATAATGAAACCAACCAGCAAAAAGCATTAAGGCTGCAAAGACCAATGCACCAATTGTGGTACAATAGAGTTGTAATTCACTAGTTAAACTGCTAATATACGGGCAAAAGATACTCGTCATTTTACATCCGCACCAGATAGATCCGAATTCAAGGAGTCAAAGGAGGTGGAGCCGGGCAGGATCTTCTCTCTTCTTGGCATAATCGGGTTAAAAGAAAGAGGGAAGCTATACTTAATTTATCCCTGAAATAATTAAGACAATAGTTCACGCTTTATACATTCTTCGTAATCATTACCTAATAGATGATGGGTAATGGTGGACACGTTATTCTAAAAAATGAAAAAGGGGAATTTATTTCCCAAAATAAATAGCGGAAGAACAGAAGATCATCAATAAATATCTGGCATGGAAAAAATATTTTATAGAAAAGGAAAGGTAAGCCTGACAGAAGCAGTGAAGACAATATAATCATCTCTCCAGTCCCAGTAACTACAAATTAATGAAAAATTAGGCAGAGTCAATAGGAAGAACCCGTCCGCTCAACTTGAGACCAGAGTGATGTTCAGGGTCCAAACCCTTATAGTGTAACTAAAAAATAATAATTTCCTCAATTAATCTATTTTAATTTGTATAAACTTTGTCAAGATCAAAGGTGAAGCCTTAAGGACAAATAAAAATATTGATCCCACCCTGGATGAAATATATACATATACTAAAAAAATTATAACAGATGACAGTACCATTCAACTACCTATCTTGATCTACACGATTATAGAATAAAACTAAAAATATTCGGTGATCTAGTTATAGAATATATGGCAAGATATGGATAAATGAACTTTTGTCCGAATAGAACATTATGATTTCCTTCTTACCTATAAGGCGCGGACTCTTGGAGGAGCATATACAAAATACAATAGAGAAGACTACAACACGTACTATCACCTGTTCTCCTCAATAATCAATATTTCTGATACTCTTGTTATATCCTTTTGTAATTTACTCCCTAAGTCTCTTCCATTCAGGCATCTTCCGTAAGGTTTTTTTAAGTCCAAAATACATAAGACGTTATGTGAAAATATCTAATGATTTTCTATTTTCGCCTTAAAATTTTAATTAGTGATCTTGTAAATTGTAAGTGGAAGATTTGGATCGCTTTCATAAATTCATGAAAATATTGGAAACACTTCATAATAACATAGGAGAGGTGGTGCATGTCTTGGAACAATTTATTACTACCTCTGGTTCTTAATATAAGACGTTGTTTGACTTCTATTTTGGTCTTAAATATAAGATCCCAATCTATTTTGTCTCTCATATTTATACATTTTTTTTCAAAGTAGTCCTTCTAATAATGATAGTTTTAGTCAAGACACTTGTTTACCAAGGATATTTTAGAAAAAAACACTATTTATGACAAATAACTAACTTAACATATTTTTTTAATCTCCTCAAATTAGTCAACTAGCTCTTATAATTAGGACTGGAGGTAGTATTATTATTTTGTAACATGAAACCAGAGACAGACGAGGGTCGTCCAAAGCAATATAAGATTAGCAAGGAAGAAAGGTGGAATGATTAATAGCAGTTATTCTTCTTTTCTATGAACCCCTTTGAACTTGCTTTGTGTCGTTATCCATTAAGAAAATCGGTTTTCTTCCTGCATGCTTATTTTCTTAAGAACGCGATTCCAGTTAGGTTGGTCAAAAAGATAAATATCTCATCAAAAGACGAAGAACTTTATAACAATACTTTTCGGGTATAGGACCTTTACACTAGTATAAAGGTCTTATATTTAAAACCGGAGGAGTATATACTTACAGGCCCCATTACTCACTTTGGATCTTCATAAAAAATATGGAGTCTCTCTCTCTCTCTCAAAAACAGAAAAGGAATTTTAATATATGTTTAATTTATTTCTTACATTAAGTTACCTCTTCTAATTATTTAATTATTAGAACGGATGCTGCGACTGCGTCCGTGAGAAGCTTCAATATTTTTTGTTGGTTAGTGTATAGACATTTTATTCTTCTAACTCCCAATGCATAAAAGAACCTCTACAGCTGCATAAAACAAGTTCATAAGTTGGTTCATCATGGATTTAGTTTGTGATCCTGACCTTTGTATCGAATCATTTTGTCAGGTTTAAAGAACACGTGAAACAAAAATAAACAGTAAAATAAAAATAATCTTAGTTGTATCGTTGGTCATATTACTGATTAATGATTCTTATTATATTATGATCCGCCCCATCCCAGACGACCCAATATTTTCTAATGTGAGACGAGAGTAAGATCATCGAATAGTCAAATGTTAGTATATACTAAAATTTATTACTCTTGCTTCTTACCAATGTCCGATCTTTAATATAGAAGTTATTTAATTAATTTACGAATACTAAAAAATATTAGTTGGATTAGTTATTTATAATATCTTGCATAACATCTTCTTATTAATTATATGCATTAGAATAAAAAATCCTTTAACGTGTACAATTAACATAGGAACTACTTTGGAGGAAAATAAATAAATATAAGAATCAAAATAGATTGAGAGATCAAATTAAATTTTTATCTGGCTTTTATACTTAGAATTAGAGGTAATACTGTTTATGTCTTCAAGTTTACTTAGAGGTAATACTGTTTATGTCTTCAAGTTTACTTTTTCATTATTTTGATGCAGTCTAGCTTCAGTGAAAGCTGGTGGAGAGAGATTTGACTTGGAAATGATGCTCTATCATGAAAGACGACCTTAAATGTTCCATATGTATATACATGTCTCATTCATCCTATCAGTTAATTTACTCTTTCTCTCTGTGGGTTGAGAAACGTACATCTTGAAATTTTTGCAAGACAAACCGTTTTGTGGAACTTGAAAGGACGATGCATGAGTTTAGAACGGATCGAGAACACCTCTGTGATAGTGAAAACATCATCATACTAATATATTAACTATTTGCATATATAGCAGACTTACATACACACGATACAACAAACACACACAGGATTTATGTTTATTTCCTATGTAGCTAGCTAGGCACGGCTTCAGCTAGCTCTAGCTGCAGCGGCCACATAAATGTACAGGGAGACAGCTGAAGCTGTTACGTACACATAACTGGATATGATACTGATGACCCTGGTGGACCATATAAGGCCCACTAACACATATTCACCGAGGGAGACAAGAGAAATGGATCAGCGTTAAGCATTGTACCAATTCACGATATAACGAACGAGGTTGTCCATTTCGGAGGGGCTGATACGTCCATCGTTGTTGGCGTCTGCGTTTTGCAGACAACACCATGCCCTGTATGGAGGCAACTTGGACCCCAGTTTCTTGAGTGCTTTCTGCAGCTCCGACCAGCTCAGATGGTTGTCATTGTTCACATCCGCTTCTCTCAATATCTCCCTCACTACCTTTTCATCCACCACGCGCTTGTTTCTGTCTTGGTTGGGTAGGGGAATGTGTACTGGCATTTTTACCTTAACTTCTCACTCTATATATGCTTTTATATTCTTTTGACTCTCTTTTACAGTTTTACGCCACACTGGAACTTCTTTATATAGCCACATCCCGGGTCGTGGATCTTGACCCATTTCAGTTTGAAAGTCCTCCTTCTTAATGCCAGGATTCTCGCCTATCCTGCAGAGTATTGGAATCTTGTACGTGTCTCCCCACAGTCTATGGGACTACCCTTCTTTTACCAAACTATTAATTATATCTTGTTAATTACATAAGGATCCTACTCTAGCTATGATCTAAGGGACACTAATAGATTTATATATTTGTGTTTGGCAGTGTATATATAATGTGTGCATAAGCCTACAGGGAATTCAACCAATCGAAGAAGATGGAGCCGTGCAGGCGGAATTGGGTCAATATATATGATGGCAAGAAGCTATATGATTAATAAAGGCATCAATTCACGCTTTAGATATTCGTAATCCATATCAGATAGTTTTGAATAGATGAAGGTGATAAGCACCGAAAGATCATAAATAAATATCTTGTACGGAGAAAATTTATTATATACATAGAAGTAAAAGATAAAGATAAGCATCACACACATACAGCGGCCGTGAAGAGAATATTGCCAGTTTTACAATCATGATCATGATAAATAAGTACCCATCATAATCACATATAATATAATTCGTAGCTAGGTTTCTGTACAGCACGAATCATTTGGGGTGAGAATAGATGCGATGAGGCCTATTAAAGGCTTGCGACATAACATGATTTGGCCCCATTAATTTGGAAAAAAAAAAAAGTTAGGCTTCAGCTTATTATCTAGCGTCGTATTCATTTAATTAAAGCCCAATAACGTGTAAATCCGTCAGTGTGTGGCCACGAAAATATTAAAAATGGTATAATATCTGCGACGTTAAACCTCCGTTATTTTGATAATTAATTAATTGACTGAAAAAAAATTTCACACACAATTTAAAAGTCAAAATTTTCTTTTAAAAAAAAACTCTCTAAAAATTCATGACAATATGTTACTTATAATTAGTCAATGTGTGATGATTTATAAATATTCCTCCAGAATTCATAAGTCACCCTTTTAAAAAACTTAATGCTCATCAGCTAATGTGTTCGAGATTTATAGGTGAATATATTTTTCACATTAGTTAAATTATAAATTAAAATAGTGTGATAAATTATAAGTTTCTTCGTCCATATACTTATAGCTCAACCAAGTAAATATATAAATCATGTGTCTTCTTTTCTGAGTTCTAACAACCAGATAATAGAATCAGCCCTCAGTAGTGAAAATGACTATATTTGCCCAAAAATAAAGAATAGAATTAGCCCTGGGGAGGTGACATTGGTGGTGAGGAATTAGGATAAAACACTCTTCGTAGCCTTCAAGACATTGTATCTGGTGCAGATGTGGTAAACAAAAAGTGGCTTAAAAAAGACCACAGGAATCTGAACGAATGTTTCATATAATTGAAAAGAAAAGAAGCTAAGGAGAAGAACAGTATTCCATGGAAAACCGAAGGGTCAAGTTTGCCTAATTTGTCGTATACTTAAAACAAAAAAAAGAAAGGGAAATAGGGCACTCAAAACAGAAAATAGTTCATCCACTAATAATTTGTTCGATATTTACTGCAATACAATTAAAACCTACTCAAAAAAATGAAAATCAGCTGTAAACTAATATTATTTTGTTCATTTTCTTGTGCACACACACATATATATATGTATATCTCATTTTATTATTAATTTACACACCATATACATTTTTCTCATACATATCGCCTCTTATTTATTGACTAAAAAAACTTGCACAAGAAAGCACACCAAAATTTTCAAGTCTTCTCTATGAAATATGTATGTATGTATTGATATGTGTTGGTTGCGTTAATTTATGCCTCTTTGATGGCCAAGTTGCTCTCACTACGATACGACGGTTGTTAGCTAAGGAATAAAAAAGCAAGGAATATTAAAGATAAAAATTAATATTTTTAGGATAAAATTTTTTTACATTAAAGATTATGGGAAAGGGCTTCATAAGAAAGACAGGAGCTAGTGACTACAAAGTGACTGTGTCAAAACTGTATACTTAAATAACACGGATTTGATAACCTGCAAATTTATTTCATCGGCTTCCATGACAAGCTGTTAAATTATATTCTTATCTTTTGCTCAACAAAAAGAAAAATATTATATTCTTATCTATTACACACCATTCGTTTAATATAGTACTCTCTAAGTTTTTGAAGTAGGCAGCGTCCAACTTCGGCGCATTCATTCGATATTGTTGTTACGTAAGGGTCACTGATGTCAGACACTTTGCCTCGCCAATGTTTGGAATCTTTAGCTCAATTATTATTTATGGAATCTCACCACAGTATGTATTATATAAATATATGAGGAATAATCTCATCTGCTATACATATGTAAAACCACCTTGCTATATATGCCAAAGGAATGTTCGTGCCTTTAATTTGCACTAAATCAAATCACTTATTCAATCTATAAGTATTCATCTTAATTTAATCTCTATTCTGTTTGTTTGGGAGGAGAAATATATGAACCATATATTTCACTAAATCATTTTAATCAACTATTACTATTTCTAGTTCTAATTATAAAACTGTATTTGTAGACTATAAATAATGTCTTATAATTAGAACTAGAAGTCATATAAGATCTCAAATTCTCAATCTTTGGCAGTAGCTAAACGTGGTGAAACTTCTTGTGTGATATTTTTCTTTGCGCAAGCTAGGACATGTGGCCGCTAGCTACAACAGTAATCATGTTTAGCTCGGCCCTGGCTTAGCGGGAGTGGGCCGCTGATCTTACCCTACGCAACCGTTTCCAAAACGGATATATGCTTCGTTGTTGTGTTGGGTAACGCGTGTGAGTGTGCGCGCATCCCGCTACAGTGTTTTGGCTGAATATATAATATATAATGACACGTCCAGTTGATCGTCCTCCCTTTTTTTGCATATACCATGCATGCATGTGCAGACATCTATACACAGACACATACACGTGCGTATGGGAATAATCTAATGACTTATCCCGATCTGCACCAATGCCCCACTTTAACAACAAATTAGTTTCGAGGATCAATGCCAGTATGCCATTTGTCTGACGGATCTCGCTCACTTGTCAAGAGAGCAACAAAGATTAATTAGGAAGTATAATACTTCTCTTATCCTATTTATAAGTAGCTTTTAATATGTTTCATATAGACCAATAAAAACATTAAATTTCATTAATTTTCGTTTAAGATTTAATAACTTTTAAACTTTAATCCTATTCAGCATACATTATATCTCATGTAAATAAAATCAAGACAATACTAAATGAAAGGTAGAATTATACATCCATACAAAAAATTTCTTTCAATATTCTATAAATAATACCAAAAAATATCTTCTCTCACCACAGGAGTATTAAACCCATTGAGGTTAATTTCGGGCATGATAGCAAAATTAACACTCACTCGGGGTTTCGCTTAAAAATTCCAGAGTTTCTCTTAAAAAAACTGCAGGAGTTATTCTTGTATTCCCCAGATTAGTCAAATACCAGGGGGTATAATGTGGCCTGTGAAGTATTAAAAATAGCGCAACATTTCTTCTATTAAACGTCCGTTATTTTGACGATTACTTAACTGAAAAGCCCGGGGGGAAGATCCCAGAATTTATAAATAAATACCTTATAAAAAAATAGCATCAATAAGCTCAAAAAAATTGTAAATAAAGTCAAAGGATTGAATTATTTCAAAATATCAAAATATCGTTGGCAAAAATACAAAATATCATTTTAACCAATTACTTTTACAAGTTAACTTTTAAGATTTATACATTCTCTTGAAATGTAGAACTCAACTGGTATAACATGATACTCATGAGTTAATGTGTGATGATTTATAAATATTCCTCTCAAATTTATAAGTCTCACTTTGAAAATTTAAAGCTCAACTAGTGTATCCTAGATTTATAGGTGAATGTATTTTTTACCTAATTAAATTACAAAATTAACACAGTGCGATAAACTATAAGTTTCTTCTTATTTATAACTCAACTGATATGTACGTTCAAGTTTTATAGGTACATGTATTTTTTTTTTTAACACCAGCTCGACTCTTATATATATGGATATGAATTTTGAAGATTCCTTATCCTCTTAATTCTAAATCGTATGTGTGTTCTCTTCTATATGTTCTAACTAATCAACATAATAGAATTATCCCTCCTTGATATAAATGACTAATATTTATTTGCTCAAAGATAAAGAACATGATGCTTAAATATGACAAAATTAAACAAGAAAATGACGCTTAAATATGCTCCGTAATCTTCACGACATTGCATGTAAAAACAAAAAGACAATAAAAATTTGAACGAATGTTTCATAATTGAAAAAAGGAAATTAAAGATAAGGATATATCCCAGGGAAAACCGAAGTGTCATGTTTTCCTAATTTGTTATATATATACACTAAATATATGCCCCGCAAAACAGAAAATAGTTCCTCCACTAATCCGGTACAATTGAAAAACGGACTCAAAACAATTGAAAGTCAGCTGTAAAATATTAATATGAATTTTCTTGTTCATAACTTATTTTAACGGCATATTCATTTTTTCTCGTATACTACATTTATATATCTTATTTATTAATTAGAAAATCACATAAGAAAATACACCAAAATTTTCAAGTCTTCTCTATGAAATATGTATGTATTGGTTTGTGCTGGTTACGTCAATCTTTGCCCCTTTGATGACTAAGTTGCTCTCATTACGATGAGAAGAGGGTTGTTAGCTAATGAATAAAAAGGAAAGGAATATTTAAAGGTAAAAAAATTAGTATTTTTTTGGGGACAAAAAGTGCCTTGGACGAAACTATATTCTTAAATAACAAGGATTTGATACCCGTAGTAAATTGTTTTCCTTGGCTTCCATGACAAGCTGTTAGATTATATTCTTACCGATATACTACTATTGCACAGTGCACACCATTGGTTTAATAGTACTCTCTGAGTTTGAAGTACATAGCTAGGTTGTGTTCAGCTTTAGCCGATTCATTCGATATGATATTGTTATCTTGTAAGTGTCACTGATGTCACACGCTTGATGCCTCGCCAATATTTGGGATCTTTAGCTCAATTATTATTTATTTAATCCCACCACAGCAGTATTATATAAATATATAAGGAATTAAGTTTCTGCTGCTATTTAAAACCACCTATCTATCTATACATGCCGAATGAATTAATGTTCATATCTTTACAGGAAATCAAATCATTCATTCAAATTTATATTCATCTAATTAATTAGGGAGGCCAAGTATGTCGAACCAGCTATTTCATTCGATCTTTTTAATAAATATTTAAGTCTCAGTCTTTGGAAATAAGTAGAAGCAGTGCTGAAATTTGCTGCTGTGATATTTTTCTTTATGTGACGAGCTGGGGCCTGTGGCCGCTAGGAAATTAGCGGTTAGTTTACCGTGATAAATTTGGTGTAAAAAAACTACTACGGTTACTTAATGTTCAAAGAAAGAAAGATTTCGGTGGATTTCAAGTTTTTTCTGTGAGAAAAATTCACCTTTTCATCTCTATAAAATTTATCGCCATCTCTATATAACATCGTGTGTGTGTGTGTGTGTATGATTTTCTCCTTTTTGATAGTTTTGCTATTATATATACATATGTTGGCAACTCCAGCAACTCGAAAGATCAGAGTTGAGACACAGGAAACATGCATGACGAAACCATAATTGTCATATTAAGGACCAGAGGTAGTGTATATTAAATTTCGACACATTACTTCACATTACGCTAGCCGAAACACAACAGTTCAGATGATACTATTATTTATTCAGAAACGCCGGCCGGACAAAGTACTTGGTGTGTAGAGCTACACATGACGCAATACACAAGCTCAGCTTTATACATATATACATATATACCTGCTGATCCTAAAAGTGAAACGAACAGGGGCCAGAACCTCCGAATTTAGACATGTTATGAGCGAGCGAGAAGGATTATTAGTGAGTGCCATGACGACGATAGTACCAATCCATGAGATAACGAACGAGGTCGCCCATTTCGGAGGGGCTGATTTTTCCGTCGCGGTTGCCGTCGGCTTCTAGCAGGCAACGCCAAGCTCTGTAAGGCGGCAACTTGGAACCCGATTCCTTGATGGCTTTCTTAATTTACACACCATATACGTTTTTCTCATACATATCGCTTCTTATTTATTAACTAAAAAACCCTGCACCAGAAAACACACCAAAATTTTCAAGTCTTCTCTACGAAACACGTATGTATGTATTGATTTGTGTTGGTTACGTTAATTTTTGCCTCTTTGATGGCCAAGTTGCTCTCATTACGACGGTTATTAGCTAAGGAATAAAAAGGCAAGGAATATTAAAGATAAAAAGTTAATATTTTTAGGATAAAAAATTTTTATATTAAAGATTATGGGAAAGGGCTTTATAAGAAAGACAGGAGCTAGTGACTGTACTCAAATAACACGGATTTGATAACCTGTAAATTTATTTCCTCGGCTTCCATGACAAGCTGTTAAATTATATTCTTATCTTTTGCTCAACAAAAAGAAAAACATTATATTCTTATCTATTACAAACCATTCGTTTAATAGAGTACTCTCTTAAGTTTTTGAAGTAGGCAGTGTCCAACTTCGGCGCATTCATTCGATATTGTTTTTACGTAAGTGTCACTGGTGTCAGACACTTTGCCTCGCCAATATTTGGAATCTTTAGCTCAATTATTATTTATGGAATCTCACCACAGTATGTATTATATAAATATATGAGGAATAAGTTTCATCTGCTACGTATGTAAAACCACCTAGCCATATATGCCAAAGGAATGTTCGTACCTTTAATTTACACTAAGTCAAATCACTCATTCAATCCATAAATATTCATCTTAATTTAATCTCTGTTCTGTTTGTTTGGGAGGAGGAATATATGAACCAGCTATTTCACTGTAAGGTCTCAAACTCTCAATTAATCTTTGGCAATGGCTAAACGTGGTGAAACTTGTTGCTGTGATATTTTTCTTTACGTAAGCTAGGATATGTACGGCGGGCAGCTACGACAGTAATCATGTTTAGTTTATTGTGATAAATTTGGCGTAAAAAAACAGTAAAGTTGATATTGAAAGAAAGAAAGATTCAGGTGGATTTCAAGTTTTTCCTGTTAGAAAAATTTACCCTTTTCCATCACTATAAATTTTAGCACCATCTCTCTCTACATACATAGTACTTCTCCAAACCTAAATGTAAGACTTTTTTGTGATGTAATATATTTACACTATAAAAAGAGTCTTATATTTAGAATTGGAGGAATGCCATATATATTTTGTGTTGATTTTTCTCCTTTTTGATAGCCAAGTTAGTGAGTTACTATCACACACATACATGGTGCCAACTACATTGAAAAACGGAGCTGAGACGCGCGCAGGAAAAATACGCATGACGAAACCATAAGTGTATTATATATCAAACCTCGACAGTACTACTGCACATTACGTACGTCCAGCAGCGCATGAACCATCTGAGAAAGATCACTCAACAGATGATATTATTATTTATTAGGAAACGCCGGCCGGTTTGACAGTAGTACGCAGTGTACAGAGTTACATATATATGACGCAATACACAAAGTTAAGATTCATGTATCTATATATGTATAGTGATCACTATCTTCGGCTGATCCGGGAGCTTGGGCTAGCTAGGAGCGAGCCTCCGAATGTATATGAGCGACCGGGATTATAATTAGTGAGTACCGTGAGCGTTGTACCAATCCATGAGATAACGAACTAGGGCGTCCAATTCGGAGGGGATCATTTTTCCGTCGTGGTTGCCGTCGGCCTCCTGCAGACAACGCCAAGCTCTGAACGGCGGCGACTTTGAGCCCAGTTTCTTGAGGGCTTTCTTAATCTCAGACTTGCTCAGATTTTTGTCCTTGTTCACATCTGCTTCTCTCAATATCTCCCTCACCCGCACTTCAGTCACTACCCCTTTCGGTACAGCAAACACCCCCATATTTAATCCAATATATATCTATGGTTTATCGCACCCCTCCTTCCTTTATTTCCCTCCTATATATCAATCTCTGCTTTCCCCTCCCTGATCGCTGTAGCTGGCTTACACAACCACCCACAAATATATAGAGCCCTAGCTCGGGCCTGGCTAGCGGTAGCGGGTCGCGGATCTTTTACTGATAATATTTTCGAGTCTCAGGTTCTCTCTTGGACAAAGATGGTCCTGTGCACTCACTCCATCGCAACACGATAGCGCCTAGCCGCCTAGTATTGTTCAAACTAAAGTGCTGAAAGGTAATTTAGACTTTAAGTTGAATACTTCATTTTGAAAAGGAAGAAGATTTATGTAAATCTTTTTTTTTTTTTTAATTCTTTGCTTGAGAAGAGGAATGGTTAGAAGAGTTCAGTTCAGAGGAAGTTGATGAAAAAGGGAAAAAAGACAGTTATGTTGTACGTACATGAAGAGCACTAGACGGCGACACATAAAATTACGGAAAAGGTTAACCAGAGAGGAGGAAAAGACAATATGATACAGTTACACATGACACAACGCAGGATTGACGTGGATTCCTCCGTAAGCATTAGCTGCAAGCTGCCGTAGAACTTGACAATACACACACATATAGTTACGAACAAACGCAAGAAAAGACTAGATATTTCTGGGTGTACCAGCTGAGGATACAAGCGACGAGCTTGTCCGTTTCGGCTTTGCCGGAGATTTGACCGTCACGATCAGAGTCGGCGATTCGGAGAAGAAGGTAAGCTCTGAAACAAGGCCAGCGTGAGCCGATTTCTTTCAAAGCTTTCTTGAGCTCATCCTTGGTGAGACAACCGTCGCCGTTTCTGTCAGCTTTTGCTAAGATCTCCCTCACTTGCTTCTCCGTCATTACTGATCGGGCTACCACCAGTGGGGCTACGGGCACGGGTATATACAGTGGCATTATTGTCACTGCTTTGCCTTCACTCTCTGCCTATCTTCTTTGTTCTCAATTTCTTGCATTTTCCTTGCTTCTCATCCTCTTATACCCTGAAATCTATGTGACGGGCGGTTCTTCTTCTTCTTCTTCTTCTTCCTACTGCGAGTGCCAAATTAATAATGCCAGGATTCTTGCCTATCCTATTATCCTAGCATGTTAGCTCGCTATTAGGCATCCCACCACAGTCTTTGGGATTATCCTTTTATAATGCTATGTCTTGTTAATGAGGGATCCCACCCTTGCTATCTCTGGGGAAATTTTTTTGCCTGAATCATCATATTCATATATATACTGTATTATCTGGAGTACCGACTATTCTGATTCTCAATTCATATCAAATCTATCTCTATATAGCCAACTTTAGTTACAAACCTGGTTACGCAGCCTTCCTTTTCGAGAGTCTAGGCGAAGAAATGAGCTCCCTTTCGGATTAGAAGTAAAGTTAATGTCAAGTTTCATCAATGCGTGTGCCAGTTAATTATGAAGATTATTTGCCTTCTCCTATGTGATTTGTGATAATATTATCTCTGATTTTAATATAAATGCTAGATTGGTTTAAGACTTAATCTTAAATATAAAATTTTAATCTATTTTATTTCTTAAAATTATAATTTTCTTTTAAAGTATTCATATCGATTGTGAATTGAGGATTGATTGTAAGGAGTTCTTACTAATGGATAACTCCAATACAAATAATTAAATAAAATATATGTTTATTACAAACAACTAATTTAATTAATTATTTTAAATTAGTACTACCTCCAGTTCTTAATATAAGACCTTGTTTGACTTTTGTTTTGGTCCTAAATATAAGACCTAAATCTATTTTGTCTCTCATATTTATGCATTTTTTTAAGGTAATCATTCTAACAATGGTAGTTTTAGCCAGTACACTTGATTAGCAAGGATATTTAGGAAAGACAATACATATTTATTACAAATAACTAATTTAACTTCTTTTCTTAATCTTCTCAAATTAGTCAACTAGCTCTTATAATTAGGACCGAAGGTAGTATTGAAGATTGAAGGTAGTTATAAATTACTAATACACAAGCAAAAGATAATTGCCATTTTTCATTCGCACTAGATAGATCCGAACTGGGGGAGTCAAAGCAGGTGGAGCCGGGCGGGATCTTTTTTCTTTTTCTGGGCATAATCGGGTCATAAGAAAGAGGGAAGCCATACTTCATTTATCCTGAAAGTAATTAAGACATCAATTCACGCTTTATATATTCTATGTAATCATTACCTAATAAATGATGGGGAATGGTGGACACGCTATTCTAAAAAAATAAAAAAGGAGAACTTATTCCCCAAAAAAATAGGGTAAGAACGGAAGATCATGATGAATAAATATCTGGCATGGAAAAAATATTTCATTAAAAAAGGAAAGATAGGCATTACAGAAGCAATGAAAGCAATATAACATCTCTCCAGTTTCAGTACGCTACAAATTAATGAAAAATTAGGCAGACTCAATAGGAAGAACCCGTCCACTCAACTTGAGGCCTATTAAAAAAAAAAAAAAGGATAAGATGTGATGTTCAAGGCTCAAACCCTTATGATGTAACTAAAAAAAAAAAAATCCTCAGCTAATCTATTTTAATTTGTATAAACTTTGTCAAGCTCAAAGGTGCAGCCTTAAGGACAAATAAAAATATTGATCCCACCCTGGATGAAATATATACATATTAAAAAAAATTATAACAGATGACAGTATCGTTCAACTACCTATCTTGATCTACACGATTATAGAATAAAACTAAAAATATTCGGTGATCTAGTTATAGAATATATGGCAAGATATGGATAAATGAACTTTTGTCCGAACAGAACATTATGATTTCCTCCTTTAAAGGGAAAAAACATATCAGACACGGACTCTTGGAGGGACATAAACAAAATACAATAGAGAAGGCTATACAACACGAACTCTCACCTGTTCTCCTCAATAATCAATCTTCCTGATACGCTTATTATATCCTTTTGTAATGTACTCCCTAGGTTCCTTCCATTCAGGCATCTTCTGTAAGGTTTTTTAAGTCCAAAATACATAAGATGTTATGTGAAAATATCTAATGATTTTCTATTTTCGCCTTAAAATTTTAATTAGTGATCTTGTAAATTGCAAGTGGAAGATTTGGATTTCTTTCATAAATTTAATAATGTCACGCCCTATTCATGAAAATATCGGAAACACTTCATAATAATATAGGAGAGGTGGCGCATGTCTTGGAACAATTTACTATTATTATTTTGTAACATGAAACCAGAAATAGACGAGTGTCGTCTAAAGCAATATAAGATTGGCAAGGAAGAAAGGTGGAATAATTAATAGCAGTTATTCTTCTTTTCTATGAACCCCTTTGAACTTACTTTTTGTCGTCATCTATTAAGAAAATCGGTTTTAATTTCTTCCTGCATGCTTATTTTTTTGAGAACGCGATTCGAGTTAGGTTGGTCAAAAAGATAAATATCTCATCAAAAGACGAAGAACTTTATAGCACTATATACTTACAGGCCCCATTACTCATTTTGGATCTTCCTAAAAAATTTAGAGTCTCGCCCCCCCCCCGGGGCAAAAAAAAGGAAAAGGATTTTTTATATATTTTTAATTTATTTCTTACATTACGTTATCTCTTCTAATTTTTAAATTATTAGAACGGATGCTGCGACTGCGTCCGTGAGAAGCTTCAATATTTTTTGTTGGTTAGTGTATAGACATTTTATTCTTCTAATTAACTTCCAATGCATAAAAGAACATCCACAGCTGCGTAAAACAAGTTCATAAGTTGGTTCATCATGGATTTAGTTTATGATCCTGAACTTTGTATCGAATCATTTTGTCAGGTTTAAAGAACACGTAAAACAAAAATAAACGGTGAAGTAAAAGTCAAATAATTTTAGTTGTATCATTCGTCATATTACTGATTACTGATTCTTATTATATTATGATCCACTCCATCCCAGTCGACCCAATATTTTCTCATGTGAGACTGGAGTAAGATCATCAAATAGTCCAATGTTAGTATATACTAACTTTTATTACTCCTGCTTCTTATCAATCTCCCATCTTTAATATAAAAGTCATATAATTAATTTGTGGAAGATAAAAAAATCAGTTGGATTAGTTATTTTTAATATCTTTCATAACATCCTTTTATTAATTATGCAAACTACAATAAAAATCCTTTAACATGTACAATTAACACAAGAACTATTTTGGAAGAAAATAAATAAATGAAAACCAAAATGGATTGAAAGATCAAATTGAATTTTTATCTGGCTCTTATATTTAGAATTAGAAGTAGTACTATTTATGCCTCCCAGTTTGCCTTTCATTATTTTGATGCAGTCTTGCTTCAATGAAAGCTGGTGGAGAGAGATTTGACTCGGAGATGATGCTCTATCATGAACGATGACCTTAAATGTTCCATATGTATATACGCGTCTCATTCATCGTGTCAGTTTATTTACTCTTTCTCTCTGTGGATTGAGAAACGTACGTCTTGAAATTTTTGCTAGACAAACCGTTTTGTGAAAATTGAAAGGACGATGCATGAATTTAGAACGGATCGAGAACACCTCTGTGATAGTGACAACATTATCATACTAATATATTAACTATTTATATGTATAGCAGACTTGCGTACACACGAGACACAAACACATAGGATTTATGCTTATTTCCTACGCAGCTAGCTAGGCATGGCTTCAGCTAGCTAGCTGCAGCGGCTATATATATATATAGAGTTACGTACACATAACTGGATATGATACTGACCCTGGTGGTGGTGGACCATACATAGGCCCACGAACACATATACACCGAGGGAGATACGAGAAATGGATCAGCGTTAAGCATTGTACCAATTCATGATATAACGAACAAGGTTGTCCACTTCGGAGGGGCTGACAAGTCCATCGTTGTTGGCGTCGGCGTTTTGCAGACCACGCCAGGCCCTGTATGGAGGGAACTTCGACCCCAGTTTATTGAATGCTTTCTGCAGCTCCGACCAGCTCAGATTGTTGTCATTGTTCACGTCGACTTCTCTCAATATCTCCCTCACTAGCCTTTCATCCACCCCGAGTTTGGGGTAGAATTGTTGGGGAATCCACACTGGCATTTTTACCTCAACTTCTCACTCTATATTTGCTGCCTATATATGCTTTTATATTCTTTTGACTCTCTTTTAAGTTTTACGCCACACTGGTACTTCTTTATATAGCCACATCCCGGGTCGTGGATCTTGACCCATTTCAGTCTGAAAGTGCCCATTCTTAATGCCAGGATTCTCGCCTGTCCTCTAGTATTAGAATCTTGAACGTGTCTCCCCACAGTCTTTGGGACCACCCTTCTTTTATCAAATTATTCCTTCGGTCCTTAATATAAGATCTATTTAATTAATTTGATTAGATTAAGAAAGTTAGGTAAGTTAGTTAAATATAAAAAACATGACATGTTGTTCCTAAAACACCATAATCATCTTTCTTAATATCCTTCCTCCCTCACTTATTTGATTATGGTTGAAGGAGTATCTATAGGAGTAATTTAGGAAAAATTAATATATATGAGAAGTAAGTCTCATATACGTATATGAGACTTATACTACAAAAAAACAGACTTTAGGCGACGACTTTCAGCGGTGACGAAAATGTCGCCGCTGAAAGTGGACTTTTAGCGGCGACTTTTTTAGTCGCTGCTGAAAGTTCGCCATTGAAACCAAGACTTTCAGCGGTGACAAAAGTGTCGCCGCCGAAAGTGGACCTTCAGCGGCGACTTTTTGTCGCTGCCGAAAGTGGACTTTCAGCGGCGACTTTTTTTATCGCCGCTGAAAGTATAATATAATAATATATATATATATATTTTACAATATTAATAAACAAATTCAATTGGCTCAGCAGCAAGAAGGTTGGACACGAAAGGAGGCAGTCACGAGTTCGAACCTGGAAGAAGACACATTTAAGGTGAAAATATTTAGACGATGACGTGGCGAGGAGGAGTGATGTGGCAATGACGTGGAGGTGGCTAGTGATGATGTGGCGGTCGGCGGTAATGACGTGGCCGTCGATGGCGATGACGTGGAGGTCGACGGTGATGACGTGACATTGGTAAAGTCAATTCTTCTTAGGCATTACTTTCAGCGGTGACAAAAAAGTCGCCGCAGAAAACACTTTCGGCGGCGACATTTGTCGCCGCCGAAACTTCTAAAAGTCGCTGCTGAAAGTATCTTTTAGCGGCGACCTTTTAGTCGCCATTGAAAGTTTTCAGCCACGGCTGCTACGGCAAATTTTCAGCGGCGACTTTTGTCGTCGCTGAAAGTCAATTTTTTTGTAGTTATATGTAGGACCAAAATTAACTTAACAATTAGGTTCTATATTAATGACCAAAGGAGTATTAATTATATCTTGTTAATTATATAAGGATCCTACTCTAGCTATGATCTATGGGACACTAATAGATTTATACATAGAATTCAACCAATCGAAGAAGATGGAGCTGTGCAGGCGGAATTGGGTCAATACATGTCATGGAAAGAAGCTATATGATTAATAAAAGCATCAATTGACGCTTTAGATACTCGTAATCCATACCAGATAGTTCTGTACACATGAAGGTGATAAGGACCAAAAGATCATAAATAAATATCTGGTACGGAAAAAATTTATTATATGCATAGAAGTAAAAGATAAAAATAAGCATCACACACATCCAGCGGCCGTGAAGAGAATATTGCCAGTTTTACAATCATGATCATGATAAATAAGTAGCCATCATAATCATATATAATATAATTCGCAGCTAGGTTTCCGTAACATGTAAATCCGTCAGTGTGTGGCCACGAAAATACTACATATTATGATCATCACGCAAGCGGATAATTATGGAATATATGGTGAGTTATGAATAAAAGAAATTATTGTCCGAACAAAGACATTTTTATGATTACTTTGGAAAATCCGATCACTACACTTTCAGTTGATTCTCAGGCCTTCAGCCATGGAGCATCAACAAAGATGGCGACAATAGATTTACTTAGTTTCGAGGATCAATAATAATGCCACTTGTCTAACGAATCTTGCTGTCGCTTGTCAAAAAAAGCAATGAAGATTACATTACAAGGAAGTAAGTAGAATATTATAGTACCTCTCTGAAACTTAATTTCTGTCGTCATTAAAGCAAAATCAATGCTCACTTGGGGTTTCGTTAAAAAGGCAGAGATTCTCTAAAAGAAACTGCATAAGATTTTTTTACTTTTTTGCCCACATTAAAGAGTTAAGTATCAAGCGGTGTAATGTGGCCGCGAAATATTAAAAATGGTATGATATCTGCGAACTGCGAGGTTAAACCTCCGTTATTTTGATGATTAATTAATTGACTGAAAAAAAAAATTTCACACACAATTTAAAAGTCAACTTTTTCTTTAAAAAAAATCTCTAAAAATTCATGACAATATGTTACTTATAATTGGTCAATGTGTGCTGTAATGATTTATAAATATTCCTCCAGAATTCACAAGTCACCCTTTTAAAAAACTTAATGCTCAGCTAATGCGTTCGAGATTTATAGTTGAATATATTTTTCACATTAGTTAAATTATAAATTAAAATAGTGTGATAAATTATAAGTTTCTTCATTCATATACTTATAGCTCAACTAAGTAAATGTACTTTTTAGTACGCTAACTCCGTTTCATAAATCATGTGTCTTCTTTTCTGAGTTCTAACAACCAGATAATATAATCAGCCCTCATTAGTGAAAATGACTATATTTGCCCAAAAATAAAGAATAGAATTAGCCCTGGGGACGTGAAAAGAGCATTGGTGGTGAGGAATTAGGATAAAATATGCTGCGTAATCTTCAAGACATTGTATCTGGTGCAGATGTGATAAACAAAAAGTGGCTCAAAAAAGACCATAAAAATCTGAACGAATGTTTCATATAATTGAAAAGAAAAGAAGCTAAAGATAAGAACAATATTCCATCGAAAACGGAAGGGTCAAGTTTGCCTGATTTGTCGTAAGCTAAAAAAAAATGAATAAGAAATATGGCACTCAAAACAGAAAATAGTTCATCCACTAATCATTTGTTCAATATTTACTGCAATACAATTAGGACTTGCTAAAAAAATTGAAAATCAGCTGTAAAGTAGTATTATTTTGTTCATTTTCTTGTGCATATATATATATATATATCTTGTTTTATTATTAATTTACACACCATACGGTGTGCAAATTTTCAAGTCTTCTCTATGAAATATGTGTGTATGTATTGATTTGTGTTGGTTACGTTAATTTTTGCCTCTTTGATGGCCAAGTTGCTCTCCCTACGATACGACGGTTGTTAGTTAAGGAATAAAAAGGCAAGGAATATTAAAGATAAAAAATTAATATTTGTTGGATAAAAAGTTCTTATATTAAAGATTATGGGAAAGGGCTTTATAATAAAGACAGGAGCTAGTGACTACAAAGTGACTGTGTCAAAACTGTGTGCTTAAATAACATGGATTTGATAACCTGTAAATTTATTTCCTCGGCTTCAATGACAAGCTGTTAAATTATATTCTTATCTTTTGATCAACAAAAAGAAAAATATTATATTCTTATTTATTACACGCCATTCGTTTAATATAGTACTCTCTAAGTTTTTGAAGTTGGCACTGTCCAACTACGGCGCATTCATTCGATATTGTTGTTACGTAAGTGTCACTGATGTTAGACACTTTAGGTTTGTTTGGTTTCTGGTTTTGAGAACAATTTTTTTAAAAAAAAAACAGAAAAACAAAAAACTTTGTTTGGTAATATGTTTTTAGTTGATTGTTTTAAAAAACAAAAAAACAATAATATGTTTTTAAAAACTGAAAAACCAAAACAACTTTTACATATTTTTTTTGTTTAGAAAAATTAGAGAAATATTTTTCTCATTCTTCTCTACTACCTACTACTTATTACTACCGGTGATAACTACCACATGTTAAATTATAATTTTTTATATTTTTTTCAAATGTGATTTTTTAAAAATTATTTTCCAAACAAAGTTTTTTGTTTTTTTTCCAAAACTTGATCTTAAAAACAATTTTATAAAATTTTTTTGAGAATAAGAAAACAAAAAACAAAAACAAACAGGCCTTTTGCCTCGCCAATATTTGGAATCTTTAGCTCAATTATTATTTATGGAATCTCACCACAGTACGTATGATATAAATATATGAGGCATAAGTTTCATCTGCTAATATGTAAAACCACCTAGCAATATATGCCAAAGGAATGTTCGTGCCTTTAATTTACACTAAATCAAATCACTCATTCAATCTATATATATTCATCTTAATTTAATCTCTATTCTGTTTGTCTGGGAGGAGAAATTTATGAACCAGCTGTTTCACTATAAGGTCTCAAACTCTCAATCTTTGGCAATGGCTAAACGTGGTGAAACTTGTTGCTGTGATATTTTTCTTTGCGTAAGCTAGGATATGTGGCCGGTAGCTACGACAGTCATCATGTCTAGTCTATTGCGATAAATTTGGAGTAAAAAAACAATTTGATATTGAAAGAAAGAAAGATTTAGCAGATTTCAATTTTTTTCCTCTTAGAAAAATTCACCTTTTTCACCTCTAGAAATTTTAGCACCATCTCTCTCTATATACGTAGTATCATATATATTTTGTGTTGATTTTTCTCCTTTCTGATAGCCAAGTTAGTGAGTTACTCCCTTCATCCCTTTTTATAAGTAATATTGAAACTTACCACGTAGATCAAAATATTAGTTAAAATTGTTTAAAGGTAATAAATGTGTAAAAATTAGAAGTTTTTTCCTTTAAAATGCCTTTATTTATGGGGAGAGAGAGTATAAGAAAGATAATAAGAAAATTATTATAATAAAGAGAATTATGAAAGAGAGAGAATATGTGATGAAGAGATCATGATTTGGAAAATAAGATAATAAATATATTGAGCATTAAAATAAATAATTAATGAGGGCAAAATAGAGAATTTACTACAAAAATTTAAGAGAACTTGCAAATATTGTTTATATTTAAAGACAAGAAGGCGATGGTAGCTGTTATTTATAGAAAGGGATGGAGGGAGTACTATCACACACACACACACATAGTGCCAACTACATTGAAAAACAAAGCTGAGATGCTCACAGGAAACATATATGTGACAAAAGTCCAATGATTTAAAACTCAAACCGGACCGGTTCGACTGTCGACCAGTAACCACTATGGTTCGATTCAACTGGTTCACTCATTTTATCATTTGAATCATTTGTAGCTGCTTCCAGCCACTGTTTAGACCGGAAGATGGCATTAACCCGTGAGCCAGGATAGTTTTGTAAAAACCAAACGGCCCAACTGTCTTACATTGTTATTTGAAAAAAATATTCACCCATAATATCTAACTCATCATGCCCACTCAAGATTTGTATCTGATGTGCAGAAGAGAAGAACTCCGGAGAAGAGAAAAGAAGAAGACAAAGAACTTATCAAAAGGAAAAAAAAAATCTAATAATAGGATCAAAACCAACATTATCAAAGAGAATGAGAAAAAAAATCTCATAAAAGTTAAAACCTAACTCTGTAAACAAATGCTTGCCGACATAAAGAAAAGTAGAAGAAAGACTAGGCCTTCAAGAAGAGTTGTCGAAACCATCGTTCTGCAGAGGCCACCTCTTGTTTGGATTTTTGAGTAGCACCCGATGCACTCTTGGGAAGTGGAACTTGGAAAGAAACCAACTCCTTGCTTGTGAGGGTAAAAAACCCATTTGACACGCATAGGTTGCAGTAAAATGATTTTGAAAAAAAATTAACTATTTTATGCTAAAATGTAAGAAAATAAATATTTTATACTATATTAGTAATATATTTAAAGGGTATTGACAGCTGCAAATTAATTTACTTTGTTAACCTTCTATTAGAGCTTGCTAGTATTTAGTTAAGCTTTGATGTCCCACTTAATAACACGTGTATATATACGTGTTCAGTTATGGTATTAAAATTTATTTTAATAATTTCATTGTTTTAAGAGCTGAGAGTTGGGACTAATATTGTCACATGTCAGTTTGGCTATATTCATTCTTAAGTCATGTAATATTTTTATGTTTATTTCAATATTTATATTATCATATAGATAATATTATTTTTATTTAATTATTACATTATTGGTCCAACCATAAGAATCGTGGACCACTAGTCTCTCCAGCTTGATATCCGGTCCGGCGTTTAAAACATTTGATGAAACCATAATAAGTGTATTATGCATCAATCTTCAACGGTACTATCTTCTTTGCCTTTGCTCCCTGCCTATCTTCTTTCTTCTCAATTTCTTGCCTTTTCCTTGCTTCTCATCCTTTTATACCCTGAAATCTATGTGACGGGCGGCTCTTCTTCTTCTTGTTCTTCTTCTTCTTGTTCTTCTTTCTACTGAGAGTGCTAAATTAATAATGCCAGGATTCTCGCCTATCCCATAATACTAGCATCTTAGCTCGCTATTAGGCATCCAACGACGACAGTCTTTGGGATTATCTTTTTATAATGCTATGTCTTGTTAATGAGGGATCCCGCTCTTGCTATTTCTGGGGAAAATATTTTGCCTGAATCATCATATTCATATAGTATACTGTATTATATGGAGTACCGACTATTCTGATTCTCAATTCAGATCCAATCTCTCTCTCTATATAGCCAGCTTTAGTTACAAACCTGGTTATGCAGCCTTGGGGTCTAGGCGAAGAAATGAGCTCGCTTTCGGATTAGAAGTAAAATTAATGTCAAGTTCATCAATTCGTGTGCCAGTTAATTATGAAGATTATTTGTCTTCCAATTGGTGATTTGTGGTAATCTTATCTCTGATTTTAATATAAATGCTGGATCAGTACAGAACTTAATTTTAAATACAAGATTTTAATCTACTTTATTTTTGAAAATTATAATTTTTTTAAAGTATTCATGTTGATTGTAGATTAATTGTAAGAGGTTTTTACCAATCGGTAACTCTAATACAAATAATTAAACATGATGCATGGTTATTACGAATAACTAACTTAGTTAATTTTTTTAAATTTTTTAAAATTAATTATTCAGTGATTATATTAAAGATTGAAGGTAGGTATAAACTACTAATATACGAGCAAAAGATACTGGTCATTTTACATCCGCGCCGGATAGATCCAATTCAAGGAATCGAAGGAGGTGGAGCCGGGCAGGATCTTCTCTCTTCTTCTCGGCATAATCGGGTCAAAAGAAAGAGGTAAGCTATGCTTAATTTATCCCTGAAATAATTAAGACAACAATTCACGATTTGTACATTCTTTGTAATCATTATCTAATAAATGATGGGTAATGGTGGACACGTTATTCTAAAAAATGAAAAAGGGGAATTTATTAGGGGAAAAAATAGCGGAAGAACAGAAGATCATCAATAAATATCTGGCATGGAAACAAATATTTTATAGAAAAGGAAAGATAGGCATTACAGAAGCAGTGAAGACAATATAGTCAGCTCTCATGTCCCAGTACACTACAAATTAATGAAAAATTAGTCAGAGTCAATAGGAAGAACCCGTCCGCTCAACTTGAGACCAGTTAAAAAAAACAAAAAAGGATAAGCTGTGATGTTCAAGGTTCAAACCCTTTCCCCAACTAAAAAAAAAAAAAATTTCCCCAACTAATCTATTTTAATTTGTATAAAATTTGTCAAGATCAAAGGTGAAGCCTTAAGGACAAATAAAAATATTGATCCCACCCTGGATGAAATATATACATTAATACATATACTAAAAAAATTATAACAGATGACAGTATCGTTCAATTCAACTACCTATCTTGATCTACACGATTATAGAATAAAACTAAAAATATTCGGTGATATAGTTATAGAATATATGGCAAGATATGGATAAATGAACTTTTGTCCGAATTAGAACGTTATGATTTCCTCCTTAAAAAAAAAAAAAAAAAAAAAAACCTATAAGGCACGGACTCTTGGAGGAACATATACAAAATACAATAGAAGACTACAACACGTACTATCACCTGTTCTCCTCAATAATCAATATTCCTGATACTCTTATTATATCCTTTTGTAATGTACTCCCTAGGTCCCTTCCATTCAGGCATCTTCTGTACGGTTTTTTATAGGGTTTGGGAGTCAATTATGTGTAAGGAAGGTGTTAAACACCCCACAACATCCGTTCAAAAGAACGGTTACCCTAGATCAATTATTTAAAATTAATATGACCTTTTTAATTATATATTAATTATCCAAAAAATAGAAACAACGAAAAAAATTTATTTACAAAAATAAAAAATATTTATAAAGTTGGACTGGACCTAGGATAAGAACCTAGGACCTGCGTACTCTTTAAAGGGATCAAAACCCATGTAGTTCAGGGGTAAAAATGCATGTTACTTGGTTGATATTTTTAGAAAATATTTATTCAATTAAAAAATGGTTTTTTTATGGATTGATATTTTTTAATATATGAAAACAATTTTTTTGATTTTGTTTAGAAAATATTTTTTTGAAAGAAATTTGGGATTACTCTTCTTGCGGAGATTCCCATAACCACACATGGGAGAATAATCGTTCGAACCTGCGGATGTTCTAAAAACCTCACACGGCTCTAAAAACATTTTTAGATTATATATACATATTTAAAAATTAACTTTCTATGATATTATTTATTCATAAACATGGGGCCAAAATTATTTTCTTTTTTAATTTCAAAAGGGAAATTTTTATAACCATATTGGTATTCCTATGGAGACTCCCATAGTCTCACACGTTTACTAATGAATCTAGATACCTGCAGAGATTCTAAAAGCCTCACACGGCTCTAGAAAATATTTTTATTTATTAATTTTGATGAACATATTTTTCTTAGTTCAATTAGTAAAACAATGTTTACATCAAAATTTAAGAAACATGAGTGAAAGCAAGGAACAATCAACATACATTGCCCATAAATTGAGAGCCTCTACATTCACAATAAAACAAAAAAGAGATGGCAAAAAGTATGTGTGTGTGGAAATAATATGCATAGTGAGGCAGTAGGTACATTTGAAACTTAAAGGGAAAATCAAACAATTAAAACAAGATAAATCACGTGTCATTAGAAGAAAATAAGAATAAGGGGAAGCATGTGCCTTTTAGACTTGTCGCACGAAAAGAATGAAGAACAAAGCTTTTTCTCTTGCCTCTCTTTTGCTTCAGAATTCTCTTCCATCCCATTTCTCCAACCCTTACTCTCTTATTTATAGGCTCTTCTTAGGGTTTTTCTAATTTTTCTCTAATTTTTATTGTTTAATTTTCCTCCATTATGACTCATAATGTAACTTCTTATTTAAGCAACAATCATCCTGAAATTGTGATTTTTTATTGTTTCTACTATTATGACTCCAAAATATGTTTCTAAATTGGGGAGCCAATCAACTTAAATGAGGGACTTTTATTTTTATTTTCTAATTTTTTTATTTCCCTCTTTAATGTGTTCGCGTCATATTTTCTAAATTAGAGACCAATTAGCATTTAATTTTATCTTTTGCTTTATTACCATTTATTGTGAAAAAATGTTCTTATTTGATTTTTTTTCTTTTTTGGGCAGATTTTTACTTGGTCTCCAGGAAAGAATCAATACGGATATTTATTTTATTATCATTAATATCTCTTATTTATTAGATTTATTATTATTTCTGTGGAACCGGACAAAATGGAGTGCTTACAAGTTAGGTTGGTCAAAAAGATAAATATATCATCAAAAGACGAAGAACTTTATAGCAATATATGCTTACAGGCCCCATTACTCACTTTGGATCTTCGTAAAAAATATGGAGTCTCTCTCTCTCTCTCTCTCTCTCTCAAAAAGAAAAGGAATTTTAATATATTTTTAATTTATTTCTTACATTAAGTTATCTCTTCTAATTATTGAATTAGTAGAACGGATGCTGCGACGACTGCGTCCGTGAGAAGCTTCAATATTTTTTGTTGGTTAGTGTATAGACATTTTATTCTTCTAACTTCCAATGCATAAAAGAACCTCTACGGCTGCGTAAAACAAGTTCATAAGTTGGTTCGTCGTGGATTTAGTTTATGATCCTGACCTTTGTATCGGATCATTTTGTAGGTTTAAAGAACACATGAAACAAAAATAAACAGTAAATAAAAATAAAATAATCTTAGTTGTATATTAGTCATATTACTGATTAATGATTCTCATATACTATGATCCGCCCCATCCCAGACGACCCAATATTTTCTGATGTGAGACCGGAGTAAGATCATCGAATAGTCAAAACGTTAGTATACTAACATTTATTACTCTTGCTTCTTACCAATGTCCGATCTTTAATATAGAAGTTACATAATTAATTTACGAATACTAAAAAATTAATTGTATTAGTTATTTATAATATCTTGCATAACATCTTCTTATTAATTATATGTATTAGAATAAAAATCCTCTAACATGTACAATTAACATAAGAACTACTTTGAAGGAAAATAAATAAATATGAGAATAAAAATAGATCGAGAGATCAAATTAAATTTTTATCTGGCTTTTATACTTAGAATTAGAGGTAATACTGTTTATGTCTTCAAGTTTACTTTTTCATTATTTTGATGCAGTCTTGCTTCAGTGAAAGCTGGTGGAGAGAGATTTGACTTTGAAATGATGCTCTATCATGAAAGACGACCTTAAATGTTCCATATGCATGTACATGTCTCATTATGTCCTATCAGTAAATTTACTCTCTCTCTCTCTCTCTCTCTCTCTGGTTTGAGAAACGTACATCTTGAAATTTTTGCAAGACAAACCGTTTTGTGAAACTTGAAAGGACGATGCATGAATTCAGAACGGTTTGAGAACACCTCTGTGATAGTGAAAACATTATCATACTAATATATTAACTATTTGTATATATAGCAGACTTACATACACACGATACAACAAACACACACAGGATTTATGTTTATTTCATATGTAGCTAGCTAGGCATGGCTTCAGCTAGCTCTAGCTGCAGCAGCCACATATATGTACAGGGAGACAGCTGAAGCTGTTACGTACACATAACTGGATATGATACTGACCCTGGCGGACCATATATAGGCCCACTAACACATACACCGAGGGAGACAGGAGAAATGGATCAGCGTTAACCGTTGTACCAATTCATGATATAACGAACAAGGTTGTCCATTTCGGAGGGGCTGATACGTCCATCGTTGTTGTCGTCGGCGTTTTGGAGACAACGCCAGGCCCTGTATGGAGGCAACGTCGCCCCCAGTTTCTTGAGTGCTTTCTGCAACTCCGACCAGCTCAGATTGTTGTCATTGTTCACGTCCGCTTCCCTCAATATCTCCCTCACTAGCCTTTCATCCACTCCGCGTTTCTCTTGGTTGGGTATGGGAATGTGCACTGGCATTTTTACCTTAACGTCTCACTCTATATGTGCTATTTTATTCTTTTGACTCTCTTTTACAGTTTTACACCACACTCGTACTTCTTTATATAGCCACATCCCGGGTCGTGGATCTTGACCCATTTCAGTTTGAAAGTGCTCCTTCTTAGTGCCAGGATTCTCGCCTATCCTCTAGTATTAGAATCTTGAACGTGTCTCCCCAGAGTCTTTGGGACTACCCTTCTTTTATCAAATTATTAATTATATCTTGTTAGTTATATAAGGATCCTACTCTAGCTATGATCTATGGGACACTAACAGATTTATATGTGTGTGTTTGGCAGTGTATATGTAATGTGTGCATGAGCCTACATAGAATTCGACCAATCGAAGAAGATGGAGCCGTGCAGGCGGAACTGGGTCAATATATATCAAGGAAAGAAGCTATATGATTAATAAAAGCATCAATTCAAGCTTTAGATATTCGTAATCCATATGAGGTAGTTTTGTATAGATGAAGGTGATGAGCACCAAGATCATAAATAAATATCTTGTACGGAAAAATTATTATACATATAGAAGTAAAAGATAAAGATAAGCATCACAACCATACAGCGGCCGTGAACAGAATATTGCCAGTTTTAAAATCACGATCATGATAAATAAGTAACCATCATAATCATATAAAATATAATTCGTAGCTAGGTTTCTGTCCAGCACGAATCATTTGGGGTGAAAATAGATGCGATGAGGCCTATTAAAGGCTTGTGACATAACTTGATTTGGCCCCATTAATTGAAAAAGAAGAAGTTAGGCTTATGCTTATTATCTAGCGTCGTATTCATTTGATCAAAGCCTAATAACATGTAAATTTGTCAGGCGTGTGGCTACGAAAATACTACATATTATGATCATCACGCAAGCGGATAATTATGGAATATATGGTGAGATATGAATAAAAGAAATTATTGTCCGAACAAAGACATTTTTCTGATTACTTTGGAAAATCCGATCACTACACTTTCAGTTGATTGTCAGGCCTTCAGCCATGGAGCATCAACAAAGATGGCGACAAGGCAGTTATATAATATAGCACTCATTCCCTTCTGCTCATTTCTGATCACCCCAGATGTCCTCTTTTAACAATAGATTTACTTAGTTTCGAGGATCAATAATAATGCCACTTGTCTAACGAATCCCGCTCTCGCTCGTCAAAAAAGCAATGAAGGTTACTCATATTACAAGGAAGTGAGTAGAATATTCTAGGACCTCTCTGAAACCTGATTTCTGTCGTCATTAAAGCAAAATCAATGCTCACTTGGGGTTTCGTTAAAAAGGCAGAGGTTCCCCAAAAGAAACTGCATAAGATTTTTTAATTTTTTGCCTACATTAAAGAGTTAAGTATCAAGCGGTGTAATGTGGCCGCGAACTACTAAAAATGGTATAATGTCTGCGAGGTTGAAACTCCGTTATTGATGATTAATTAATTGACGGAAAAAAAATTTCACACACAATTTAAAAGTCAACTTTTTCTTTAAAAAATTCTCTAAAAATTCATGACAATATGTTCCTTATAATTGGTCAATGTGTGATGATTTATAAATATTCCTCCAGAATTCATAAGTCACCCTTTTAAAAAACTTAATGCTCAGCTAATGTGTTCGAGATTTATAGGTGAATATATTTTTCACATTAGTTAAATTATAAATTAAAATAGTGTGACAAATTATAAGTTTCTTCGTTCATATACTTATAGCTCAACTAAGTAAATGTAATTTTTAGTAAATACTCTAACCCCGTTTCATAAATCATGTGTCTTCTTTTCTGAGTTCTAACAGCCAGCTAATAGAATCAGCCCTCATCAGTGAAGATGACTATATTTGCCCAAAATAAAGAATAGAATTAGCCTGGGGACGTGAAAAGAGCATTGATGGTGAGGAATTAGGATAAAATATGCTTCGTAATCTTCAAGACATTGTATCTGGTGCAGATGTGGTAAACAAAAAGTGGCTCAAGAAAAGACCATAAAAATCTGAACGAATGTTTCATATAATTGAAAAGAAAAGAAGCTAAAAATAAGAACAATATTCCATGGAAAACCGAAGGGTCAAGTTTGCCTAATTTGTCGTATACTAAAAAAAAAAGGAAAAGAAATATGGCACTCAAGACAGAAAATAGTTCATCCACTAATCATTTGTTCAATATTTACCGCAATACAATTAAAACTGACTCAAAAAATTGAAAATCAGCTGTAAAATAATATTATTTTGTTCATTTTCTTATGCGTGCGCACATATATATCTTATTTTATTATTAATTTACACACCATACACATTTTTCTCATACATATCGCCTCTTATTTATTAACTAATAAAACTTGCACAAGAAAACACACCAAAATTTTCAAGTCTTTTCTATGAAATATGTATGTGTGTATTGATTTGTGTTGGTTGCGTTAATTTTTGCCTCTTTGATGGCTATGTCCCTCTCATTACGATAAGACGGTTGTTAGCTAAGGAATAAAAAGGCAAGGAATATTAAAGATAAAAAATTAATATCTTTTGGATAAAAAGTTTGTATATTAAAGATTATGGGAAAGGGCTTTATTATAAAGACAGGAGCTAGTGACTACAAAGTGACTGTGTCAAAACTGTATACTTTAAATAACATGGATTTGATAACCTGTAAATTTTTTTGCTCGGCTGCCATGACAAGCTGTTAAATTATATTCTCATCTATTACACGCCATTCGTTTAATATAGTACCCTCTAAGTTTTTGAAGTAGGCGGTGTCCAACTTCGGCGCAATCATTCGATATTATTGTTACGCAAGTGTCACTGATGTCAGACACTTTGCCTCGCCAATATTTGGAATCTTTAGCTCAATTATTATTTATGGAATCTCACCACAGTATGTATTATATAAATATATGAGGAATAAGTTTGATGTGCTACATATTTAAAACCACCTAGCTAAAGATGCCAAATGAATGTTCGTACCTTTAATTTACACTAAATCAAATCACTCATTCAATTCTATTCATCTTAATTTAATCTCCATTCTGTTTGTTTGGGAGGAGAAATATATGAACCAGCTATTTCACTGAATCATTTTAATCAATTATTACTACCTTCAGACCTAATTATAAGACTTTATTTATAGACTATAAATAATATTTTATAATTAGGATCGGAGGTCATAAAAGGTTTAAAACTCTCAATCTCTGGCAATAGCTAAACGTGGTGAAACTTGATGTGTGATATTTTTCTTTACGCAAGCTAGGACATGTGGCCGGTAGCTAAAACAGTAATCATGTTTAGTTTCTTGTGATTAATATTGGTGTAAAGAAAACAGTACAGTTAATATTGAAAGAAAGATTTAGGTGTATTTCAATTTTTTTCTCTTAGAAAAATTCACCTTTTTCCATCTCTCAAAATTTTATCGCCATCTCTCTCTATATACATAGTATCATATATATTTTGTGTTGATTTTTCTCCTTTTTGATAGCCAAGTTAGTGAGTTACTATCACACACACACACACGGTGCCAACTACATTGAAAAACAGAGCTGAGACCCACGCAGGAAGCATATGCATGACGAAACCATAAGTGTATTATATATCAAACTTCAACGGTACTTCTGCACATTAGGTGCGTCCGGCGGCGCATGAACTATCTGCGAAAGATCACTCAACAGATGATATTATTATTTATCAGGAAACGCCGCCGGATTGACAGTAGTACGTAGTATGCAGAGTTACATATATATGACGCAATACACAAGGCTAAGATTCATATATGTATATATGTATAGTAATCACTATCTTCTGCTGATCCTAGAGCCTGGGCGAGGAGCGAGCCTCCGAATATATATGAGCGACCAGGATTATTATTAGTGAGCACCGTGACCGTTGTACCAATCCATGAGATAACGAACGAGGGCGTCCAATTCGGAGGGGCTGATTTTTCCGTCGTGGTTGCCGTCGGCCTTCTGCAGACAACGCCAAGCTCTGAACTTCGGCAACCTTGAGCCCAGTTTCTTGAGGGCTTTCTCAAGCTCAGACTTGCTCAGATTGTTGTCGTTGTTCACATCTGCTTCTCTCAATATCTCCCTCAGCTGCGCTTCAGTCACTACCCCTTTGGATACAGCAAACACCGCCATTTTTAATCCAATATATATCTATCACACCCCTCTTTCCCTTATTTCCCTTCTATATATCTATCTCTGCCTTTCCCTCCCTGATCGCTATAGCAGGCTTACACACCCACCCACACACACACATATATATCCCCAGCTCGGGCCTGGCTGGCGGGCGTGGGCCGCGGATCTTACCCTACCCACCAGTTTCCAAAATGGATATATGCTTCGTTGTTGTGTTGGGTAGCGTGTGCGCGCGTCCCGCTACAGTGTTTTGGTTGAGTATATAATGAAAGTTCCAGTTGATCGTCCTCCTTTTCTCTGTATATACCATGCATGCATATACAAGCATATATGTACACATACAATTACACGTGGATGGGAATAATCTAAAGACTTATCCGAGAAGAATATAGGAGTACAATATAAAACTCATCATTCTCTTCTCATTCCCGATCTCCCCCAGATGCCCCCCTTTAACGACAAATTTACTTGGTTTCGAGGATCAATGCCACTTGTTTAACGAATCTCGCTCACTCGTCCAAAAAGCAACAAAGATTAGCGAGGAAGTGGAATATTAAACCCATTGAACTTAATTTCTGGCATGATAGCAAAATTAACTCTCACTTGAGGTTTCACTTAAAAATTGCGGAGTTTCTCTTAAAAAAACCGCAGGAGTTTTTCATTTATTTCCTAGATTAGTCAAATATCAATGGGTATAATGGGGCCTGTGAAGTATTATTAAAAGGCAACATTTCTTCTATTAAGCGTCCGTTATTTTGACGATTACTTAACTGAAAAGTTAGGGGGAAATCCCAAAATTTATAAATAAATACCTTATAAAAAATAGTGTCAATAAGCTCAAAAAATTATAAATAAATGTCAAAGGGTTAATATTATTTCAAAATATCGTTGGCAAAAATACAAAATATCATTTTAATCAATTACTTTTACAAGTTAACTTTTAAGATTTATAAATTCTCTAGAAATTTACAACTCAACTGGTTTAACATGCTACTCATAAGTTTATGTGTGATAATTGATAAATATTCTTCTCAAATTTATAAGTCTCACTTTGAAAATTTAAAGCTCAACTAGTGTATCCTAGATTTATAGGTGAATGTATTTTTTGCACTAATTAGATTACAAAATTAACATAGTGCGATAAATTATAAGTTTCTTCTTATTTATAACTCAACTGATATGCGCATTCAAGTTTTATAGGTACATGTTTTTTTTTTACACCAGCTCGACTCTTATATATATATAAATATGAATTTTGAAGATTCCTCATCCTCTTAATTCTAAATCACACGTGTGTGTTCTCTTCTATATGTTCTAACTAATCAATATAATAGAATTATAGCCCTCCTTGATTAAATGACTCATATTTATTTGCTCAAAGGTAAAAAAACATGATGCTTAAATATGACAAAAGAAGAAAATGATGCTTAAATATGCTCCGTAATCTTCACGACATTGCATGTAAAAACAAAAAGACCATAAAAATTTGAACGAATGTTTCATAATTGAAAAAAGGAAATTAAAGAGAAGGATATATCCCAGGGAAAACCGGAGTGTCATGTTTTCCTAATTTGTTATATATATACTAAATATATGCCCCGTAAAACAGAAAATAGTTCCTCCACTAATCTGGTACAATTAAAAAACGGACTCAAAATAATTGAAAGTCAGCTGTAAAATATTAATGTGCATTTTCTTGTTCATAACTTATTTTAACACCATATTCATTTTTTCTCGTGTACTACATTTATATATCTTATTTATTAATTAGAAAATCACATAAGAAAATATACCAAAATTTTCAAGTCTTCTCTGTGAAATATGTATGTATTGATTTGTGCTGGTTACGTTAATCTTTGCCTCTTTGATGACTAAGTTGCTCTCATTACGATGGCAAGAGGGTTGTTAGCTAATGAATAAAAAGGCAAGGAATATTTAAAGATAAAAAATTAGTATTTTTTTGGGGACAAAAAGTGACTCGGACGAAACTATATTCTCAAATAACAAGGATTTGATACCCGTAGTAAACTGTTTTCCTTGGCTTCCATGACAAGCTGTTAAATTATATTCTTATCTATATACTACTATTGCACACCATTGGTTTAATAGTGCTCTCTGAGTTTGAAGTATATAGCTAGGTTGTGTTCGGCTTCAGCCGATTCATTCGATATTATATTGTTATTTCGTAAGTGTCACTGATGTCACACTCCTGATGCCTCGCCAATATTTGGGATCTTTAGCTCAATTATTATTTATGTAATCCCCCCACAGCAGCATTATATAAATATATGAGGAATTAATAAGTTTCTGCTGCTATTTAAACCCACCTATCTATACATGCCAAAGGAATTAATGTTCATATCTTTACACGAAATCAAATCATTCATTCAAATTTATATTTATCTAATTAATTTGGGAGGATAAGTATGTCGAACCACCTATTTCATTAGATCTTTTTAATAAATTTTTAAGTCTCAGTCTTTGGAAATAAGTAGAAGCAGTGCTGAAATTTGCTGCTTTGATATTTTTCTTTACGTGACAAGCTGGGGAAGGGGTGAGTATTCGGTTTTTCGGTTCGGTTATTGGTAATAACCGAATTAACCGAATAACCGAATAGAGCAAATTTTAAACACCGAACCGAAACCGATAACCAAACTAACCGAAACAGAATTAACTGAAATATTTCGATTCGATTAACCGAAATATATAAATATGAAAGTGATTTTAAATTATTAATAATAATAAAACACAATTACAACCATTAATTATTAAATATGTCATCATTTAATGGGATTCATTATAATAATATTTATTATAACCATATTTATCAAATATAAATATATTTAAAGAGTTCATATAAACCTACATATATATTTATTATAATAATATTCATTAAATATAAATATATAATATATTTATTTTGGTTTTTCGGTTATAACCGAAATTTTTTTAACTAACCGAACCGAACACTGAAACCGAATTATTACAAAAATAAAAACCGAATATATAACTGAAAACTAAAATAACCAAACCGAAAAATTGAAATTAAATTTGGTTCGGTTCGATTTTCGGTTACGGTTCAGTTTTGTTCACCCCTAAACTAGGGCCTGTGGCCGCTAGGAAATTACTCCCTCCGTTCCTTATTATAAGAGACAAATAACCGAATTACGTTGATAAAAAAAGTAGTTAAAATTAGTTAAGAACAATCAATGTGTAAAAAATATAATTTTTTTTCAAAAATGCCCTCATTAATAAGGAGAGAGAGCATGAGATAGAATAATTAAATTATTAAAAGAAAGAGAAGTAGGATGGAGAGAGAGTGTGAGTTGGAGACAATAAATATGGGTAAAATAGGAAATCAACACAAAAAAGTATAGACAACTTTTAAGTGTCTCTTATATATAGGAACATGCCATAAGCATCAAATGTCTCTTATAATAAGGAACGGAGGGAGTAGTGTTTATTTTACCGTCATAAATTTGGTGTAAAAACCGAAAAACGCGCCAGGTAGGGGTCGAACCTACGACCTTCTGCTTAGGAAACAGACGCTCTATCCACTGAGCTACAAGCGCTTCGGTTGGGATGATAAGATTGTGTAACATATTATAATATATTAGCGTGCCGTTTCACGCCTCAATTTATCAAGTGAGAGTGATAAATTGACTGAGAACGAAAACCGGAGAACATTATCCTTCAATATGAAACATACCGGCTGCATAAAAGTGTACTATTTATCATGATGTGAATTATTTGTCAGTTTCGTACAAAACATGTCTAGCTAGTGCGTCTAGTTACAATTATGTTGTGTTAATGTAACGAAGGGTTTCAAAGAGAGGTGTTGTTGGCCATGAGATTTTTGGGCCGGTGTAAACACAAAAGCTGTTGTTGCGGAGGGATCCCATGAAAACAGAACAAGTGTTGAATGTTGATATGAAAAATGGGAGGTCGAAGTGGAAGGAAAAGGGGAAGAGAGAGAAGGCATAGATTGATAGTCCGTTTGATGAGGGTACGCTCCACTAACTGTGCACCCTTCCCGCCTTTCCCGCTCTTCTAAATTTAGTTGCCACTTTCCCACCTTTCTTTATTTTTGAAGGACCTAATTTTAATTTTCTTATTTTCATTTCACTACGTTTCTCCTCTCTGTTTTCACCCATTATGATTCTTCCGTGAATATCAATACTCTTTTTTCATTCATGCTGATCCTGGGTAGGCTTCTCTTTTCTTCTTCTTCTTCATCAATCTTATTCTTCTTTTCTGTTGCTGCTAGTTTCCGCTTCATTAGTTTTGCTTTTCTATATCGACTTTCTTTTCTTCCTGAAGAGACGTATTAGAAAAAAAATTTCAATCTTTCATCCTCCCAGTTTCAGATTGACAAGGCTTTGTTCTACATGACTTAAAGATCCATCCTATGCATAAGTATATTCTAGACGTTACTCCATATGGTTAACAGGTGGAAACCGATATGTTTTCTTTTAAAGTTTAGCAAGTGCAGATACGAACATGAGCATACACAAATGGTATTTATTCTCATTTGCACTCTATTTATACAAATTATCATTGTCCCTATCTGTATCTCAAATTACGTTTTATTCATGATTGTATATTTGATTTCATTAATTTGGATTTGAGATGATAAAACGTACATTTCCTTTGTTATATGTGCATTTAATTGCAGTTCAGCCTAACAAACTCATGAAGAAACCTTGTTCCATTGTCATTATACAAGCCTTGTCAGATTTCCTAACAGAAATGATGAAAGGAAAACTTTTAATGAATTGAAATTTCATTATTTAGCCAGGCTTACTCATGTTGTAAGACTCGGGTGGAGTATGGATATGGATGAGAGGCTTCAAATCCACTTAAATGTTCGATACTTTTTGTTAGGGGAATTAGCATCCCTCTTAATTTTGACATTTTACATTCTCAATCTTGAGATTGTGATAATTTAATATCTTGGCTTTACATTTTTGTTTATCACTTGATCTCAGAGACCTCTTTGGTTCTCCCAACAAGTTTACACCAATGGAGTGTATTGAAATGAAGGCGCCTCTCTCGGAATCATTTTCAAAGTGGACTGAGGAGAAGCCAATGACAGAACGCGCTAAAGAGACTTCTGAAGTGCTGAATCCGCCGGACATTTATGCTTATATGGAAGCTCCAACCAATCAACTCAGCAATGGAAAAGTGAAATCTACCCCAAATTTGACCGAGACCGAATTTACAGGATCACCATATGCTTTGGATGGTCAAATTGCAGGGCAACATGGATTTTCTCCCATAGTTAATTCAACTTCAACCTCAAATACTATGGATGATGTGAAAGAGAGAAGCAATCAGGAAAATGTTATTGAAAATACTGGACCAGCAGCTAAAGACAGTATCTCGAATGGGCAACAAATGCCAGATGGCAGTTGTACTGCCACTTATAGTATTGATGATCATAATCAAATTATATCAGCTTCCTATCATGAAACAAAAGATTTGCAGAGTGTCAACAATGAAGAAAAGGTCGTGGTCGACAATGAAGATCACAATGAGACTATCTTTCCAGCTTACTCTTTTGAGACAATAGATTTTCAAAATGACCTCGATGAACCAGAGTTTGATTCTCCTCAAACACAGGCTAGTGGTTCCGCTGTTCAAGTCTTGGAAATAGTTCAGACTGATGATCATAATAAGATTGTGCAATCTTTTTCCTCTTCAGAAGCAAAGGATTTGCAAAATGATCACAATGAACAAAAGGCTGATCCACCTCAAGTAAATGTTGCCAGTGCTAAAACTGAAGTATTGGGAACGATCCACATTGATGATCATAATGAAAATATACCATCATCTTCCTATTTAGAATTAAAAGATTTGGAGAACGATCACAATGAACTAAGCATCAATTCACCGGATAAACAAGTTGCCAGTTTTGCCGTTGAAGTCCTCGGAACGGGCGACACAAATGATCAAGATGACCTTACAATATCAGTTTCCTCTACTGGTGTAAGAGATTTGCAAGATGATCTCAACAAGCAAAAGATAAATCCACCAGAAGAACAGGTTGTGAATGCTGGTACTGATGTCTTGGGAATGGACGACACTCCTACACATGCTAAGCAGGTTGGCCATATTGACACAGCAGCTCCAATTGAATCTGTCAAGGCAGCTGTTTCCAAATTTGGAGGAATTGTGGATTGGAAGGCTCATAGAAACCAAACAGTGGAAGTAAGGATGTCTTGTATTATTTTTCATGTTTTACTATCACCATTCTCATTTTCAGGTTACCTTATTTTATCTCTTTGTTTAAATTTTAATGTTCTTGGATCTTCACAAGGAAAGAAATCTTTTGGCCACTTTGGTTGCTTCCAAAAGAATCTATATGACGGAGAGAGATACGAAAAAAATAGTTATAGCCTCGATAGTTGTTGTAATGTTGTTTTGGGGCATGTTTAACTTCCTCCCATTTGGCCCAGGTCATAATGTCATAGGGCAAACTGTTTGCCTTCGCTGGAAGAGGAAGTATTGTTTATCAGATAATCTTGTGCAAAATCGACGCAAGAAATGGAGTTTAAATATGTATATTTATGGTGCTTTATGCTAGAATAAATTTCATCAGCAAGCAAATTGGAGTAATATGACAAGTGTTCTTCATTTTCTTTGCTTTGTGCCTTGCATAAGGTAAATTATGGATACTCATGATCGCTTTGTCTAAAAAGGTAACTTTTTATGTGGTTGTACAGAGACGCCAACATGTAGAACAAGAACTCCAGAAAGCACAGGAGGAGATCCCGGGGTACAGAACACAATTTGAGGCTGCTGAACAGGCAAAAATTCAAGTACTAAAGGAGTTGGATAGCACTAAAAGATTAATTGAGGAACTAAAACTAAACTTAGAGAGGGCACAAACAGAAGAGCGCCAGGCAAGACAGGACTCAGAGCTTGCGAAGCTTAGGGTTGAAGAAATGGAACAGGGTATTGCAGATGAAGCTAGCGTCGCAGCCAAAGCACAACTTGAAGTTGCTAAAGCCAGGTTCTCAGCAGCTATTTCTGAACTTATGTTTGTGAGAGAAGAGTTGGAAGGATTGCGCAAGGAATATGCTTCCTTAGAGATTGATAAAGACGTAGCAGTTAAGAAAGCTGAAGAGGTTGTACTTGCATCAAAAGAAGTGGAGAAGACAGTGGAAGAATTGACCATTGAATTAATTGCTGCGAAAGAGTCATTCGAGTCGACACATTCTGCACACTTGGAAGCGGAGGAAAAAAGAATCGGAACAATCATGGCTAGCGATCAAGATTCTCACAACTGGGAGAAGGAACTTAGACAAATAGAAGAAGAGCTCCAGAAACTAAGCCAGCATATTTTATTAACAAAGGACCTCAAGTCTAAAGTAGACACAGCCTCTGCCGTGCTTCTTGAGCTAAAAGCTGGATTAGCTGTTTATATGGAATCAAAATTGAAGCAAGAAGATGATGTTGAAGGAGTTTCAAAAATAGAACCAGAGGAACTAGAGAAGAAAACACATATTGAAATAGTGGCAATTGTGGCATCAGCTGGAAAGGAACTTGAGAAAGTAAAGATCGACTTGGACGAACGAAATCACGAGGTTAATTGCTTGAAGGTGGCTGAGGCATCGTTAAAAGCAGAACTTGAACAACAGAAATCGACTCTTGCCACCATAAGGCAGAGGGAGGGAATGGCATCCATTACTGTTGCTTCACTTGAAGCAGAACTAGAGAAGACTAGATCTGAAATAGCTGAAATGCAAATGAAGGAGAAAGAGGCTAAAGAAAAAATGGTTGAGCTACCTAAAAAACTACAACAAGCAGCTGAAGATGCTGATCAGATCAACTTATTTGCTCAAGCAGCCCGTGAAGAGCTCCGAAAAGTAAAGGATGAAGCCGAGCAAGCCAAGGCTGCAGCAATCACAATGGAAAGCAAATTACTTGCAACTCAAAAGGAGATCGAAGCAGCCAGAGCTTCTGAGAAGTTGGCGATAGCAACAATCAAAGCATTGCAAGAGAGTGAATCAGCTAGAAGAAACCTTGATGCAGACCCTTCCAATGGGGTGACACTTTCTTTAGAGGAATACTATGAACTCAGCAAACGCGCCCACGAGGCAGAAGAGCAAGCCAATTTGAGGGTTATAGTTGTTAATTCTGATATTGAGATGGCTAAGGATTCTGAATTGAAAACCTTGGAGAGATTGGAAGAAGTGAATCAAGAGATGTCTGCCATAAAGGAATCTCTGAAGGTGGCAATGGATAAAGCTGAAAAAGCAACAGAAGGAAAATTAGCTATAGAACAAGAATTAAGAAAGTGGAGGGCTGAACATGAACAACGAAGAAAGACCGGTGAGTCTGACCAAGGAGTGATAAGCCAAAATCAAAGCCCTACGGTCAGTTCTGAGAGAACTAGGGAAGTAAATCTCCATGAAGAAGCTCCAAAGGAAGGTAGTCCTGTGCATTATATGTCTAGTTCAAAGGCTAATGTACATGAAAACAACACTGATAATGGACCGGCCCCAGAAAAAAAGAATGGTAAGAAGAAAAAGAGGTCATTATTCCCACGTGTTTTAATGTTCTTTGCCAGAAGAAAATCAACGAAGTCCTAGTTTTCCTCAGTAGATATCGCATGCCATGTAATGATGTGGCTGTCTTACTCCTCATCCTTTTGAAGATCATAGACCAGGATGGCAGGAACCTCAAATTTGTAAAGAACCAGTACATGTTAGTCATTGTTGTATGTATGATTGATTAGATTATACTTTGTCTTACTGAAAAGATCATGTTTGGTTGGTACTCTGATATAAAATTATCATCCTTGGTAGGAACAGCGAGAATAGGATGATTCTGTATTGTATATAGGCTTATGTTATATTGATGCTTTTGTAAAGCTTCGTCAGATTTAATCGAATAAAAGTTTTTTTCCCCCCTTTCCAGTGGTTACTTTAGCAAGTACAAGTGTATAATAAGAAAGCTTCATTCACCGTTAATCCTGAGTATCAAGATTTATTCTTGATGTCTTAAAAGAGGCAGGATATCTTGATAATATTCAATAGTTTTGAAAACAGACGTGAAATTTGCCTAGTGAATAAATTATAAGTAAATATTGACTGAAGAACTATTGTTTTGATGTCCATTACCAAAGATTCACGCAAGATCCTTTTCCGCGTATTCCAACAGAAACCTGAATGCTAGGATCGCCGTCCAATGCACCTAACTGTTTCCTCAGGCCTTGGGTTGCCCTAATCGACATCTAGGAACTCGACCTCTTCAAGAAGCTATCTTCTGCGTTTTCCCGGATACACCGGAATCCTAGCCAACTTCTTTTCCACAGCTCTTTCTAGTTTCGTTTCTTCCGTGGCCTCAATGCCATACGTGTTCCCATGCAGAGACTTCTGAAACCCACAGACAAACACCTTAAAGGCTTAAAACACATAACAGTTCAATCGTTTTGTTAACATTTATGAAACGTTTACCGAATACCTTATCTTATCGTGAAAATAATGTCTCCTAGTCTTACCTTCTTTTTTTTTTCAATTGACAAAGTGAAGGGGAAAAAAAACATTTGCATGGGTAAAAGATTTGGCGATTAACGCAATTTATCGTAGTTAACATTGAGAGTGTAACATTTAGATTCTTTGTAAAGGAATTATTAATCCCTTAAAATAAATGACCCTTTTGAAATTGACGAAAACTAACTGTTTTATAAGTAGGGACAAAAATGGATGCAAATGTCATTCTCCTATTAGTATCAATGTATCTTATAATACTCTTCCACCAAGCCATATCTTCAAACGGCTTATCTGTGGCTCTTGACACAATTCACTGTTCACAAGCCACGTTAATTAAATAAACATAATTTTCGGGCTGCTATCAAGCCAAGTACAAGCATTTATGATGTGTTTGTGGCTTGGGAAGATAATTTTTGGGTTCCGTGTTGTTCAACCTGAATAATTGATGGCCTGGTTTGTGAGATACAAATAAAATTTGAAATTTAAAATTTGAATTTTGAAATATATTAATTATTTTTGCATTTTTTATTTTACAAACTCAAACGTTGCTCCTTGCTATATCTTGTCTCCCTCGCCCTCCCTCAAGCATTCATCAATTTCTGCTTCCTACCCCCTTTCTCTCTCCCTCTCTCTCTGGATTTTTCTTCTCCAGAGCATTCATCTTCAAGCACAATTAGTGCTCCTTTATGCATTCAGCTGAGCATCTCTATCCTCCCTCTCTTTCTCTTCATCTTCTTCGGCTTTCCCTCTGCTGAAATTTTTTTTTTGTTGTTGCAGGAAATCTAAGCTATATCGATTTGTGATCGATGGGAATCAAAGGAAGGTTCGTTGCGCGGCTATTGTGAAGTTCGTGAAGCGCAATGGGATAGGCATCTGGTTAGGCTTCCTTCACGATTTGTGTTCTTATTTTTCTCCATCTATACCCATGTTTCCTCGTCTTCTCTTTGTTTCTGTTCTCTCCTCTTCTTCCTTTTCCTATTTTCTAAAGCATAAGGATCCAAGAAGGTCATGCTTGCTTCATGTTTTGATTTCTTTTCTTCTCCAAAACTTCTTACAGGTGCATTTACATATTGTAGACTTTCTTTTCTTCTCATGCAGGTTCTTTCAAGATTGATTATTCAGATTGGATTTTAGCTATGAGCTGTAAAATACTCTCTTGTATATTAATAAGAGACAAGACAATGTCCCCGCGATTGCCTTTTCTAATCAATCTCCAGGTTTGGTTTGTCAATGATGAAAAAAGAGAGGAATGCACGTTGGGAAAATTTATACTCTCCATTTTTTTTCTTTGATTCAGATTTCTCTTTTCCTAATTTATGAACTATATCATTGAGCTAGGTTGATTCTAGTCTTATTTTTTTAATATATGATTTAAAAGAGGATTTAACTATTTCAAAGAAGCATAATTGAAAAAAGAAGCCTACGTTTGTGCTACTGTATTGGAACTTTATTAATGTGTTTTTTTAGTATGTTGTTATGTTGTTGCATACAACACCTAGACTCAATATGGCTCCCCGAGTGTCATGATGAAACTATTTGTTAGTGTGTTGTTCACTATGTCATTCAACTGGGTTGATTCTGGTCTTATTATTTTTTATATATGATTTAAAAGAGGATTTAACTATTTCAATCAGATTATTATTTTTGAAATGTATATTAACCATCAAGCATGGTGAGGGAATGTTGGTAAATTGTGGTCTCTTATGTAATAAGGAACGTGAGGGAATGCAGTAATTATTAATCACAATTGTTGTGTTGTTTCAAACATTTGAATGTCTGGATAGTTGAATATTCATGTGATTTGTATGGTTTTTTTGTCTAACTGTCTGTTTTAGTTGAAGTATATGGATGTGTGAATGTTTCTGAAATTGCTTGAATGTTACAAGTGGTTTGATGAAGTTTTGAAGCAACATAATTGAAAAAAGAAGCATGTGTTTGTGCCATTGTATTGGAACTTTATTAAACTATTTTTTAGTGTGTTGTTATGTTGTTGCTTACAACACCTTGACTCAATACGGCTTCCCAAGTACCATGATGAAACTATTTGTTAGGGTGCTGTTCACTATGTCATTTTGGGTTAGAATTCCTGGTTTATGAATGATGTGACTTCAGGCGAGCTCTTTAGTAGTGGTGCTTTACATTGGTAGCAATTATTATTTTTGTATGCCTTGATGTTTATTTTTCTTATTTTTCTTTCTTTTTTTTTTCACTAGGTAAACTGGTATGGGAATAAATTTGGTCCAACTTTATAAATCTGTTTTTGAGAAGTTTCATTCCATGATGGTGTAGTTTCTGCAGCCAATATGCAAGGTAATGTTAATTAATGTACTTTGGATATAGCTACTGTTTTTGTCTGTATCTGATAGTGTTATTTGAAGCATTTAATGATGTTTGAGTGCATCCTTTAATAGTATTGAAGACTTAAAGCTCGGCTAACCTAATATCATTTGCATGAAAGATTCTGTTTTAATTGCAGGTTATAGGAGACAGTGAAAGCATGAAGAAAAAAGCATTTAGTTCTTGATATGGTATTGAGTTAAATATTGTATCTCTACAAGGAAGAAAAAGCCATATGATCATGCACAGTAATAGTAGCAGACCTAAAAGAAGACAAAACAGAGCAGTGCTTGACTTCTTAGGGATAGAGTGAGAGAGAAATGGTGCTAATAAATTAATGTCAAGTAAGGTTTGCAGTGTTTGATTAAGTAGAATGCAAAATTGGGGAAGTTTTTGTCTCTCATATCATTTAAAGCAGAAGAGGGTTATTTATGAATATAGACAAAACTCTATAAGAGGTTGGTTTACCAAAAGATTGATTTCATTGCCTCTGCGTCATCTAATTTTGTGGTATGTATTGTTTTATCTTCAACTTTATCATGGGCTGAAGGTATGATAAAACAATATGAAGACTCTTCAAATGTTGAGTGAGCTTGCTTAAAACAGGGGCATGTAATTGTTGCTCAATTTTGATAAAGACACAGGGAAGTGAGTTTTAATGATATGACACGGGGAAGTGAGCTTTAGTAGAGAGCTTAAAGGCATAGGGAAGTGAGCTAACGTCAGTGTTCAACTTTTTTTCTGGTTTGTATAAGAAATTTTGTCTGTCGTATCCTTTGAAATTGATGAACTATTGATTAGTTATTGAGACAAAAATTTGATTTTGATTGGTTCTCAGTTTTCTAATGTTGATATTGTTTTCCAGAAATGGTTAAAATAATATGGGATAAGAGTTTTAAGTAAAATCTGGTTTATGTTTTTGGGTTGGGAGAGCGGTCACCAAATATGTGGCTGGGAGGGGAAATGTGATAAAGAAGTAAAAAGATATGCTTACATGGCCTTGTCTAACGATTGTTTTTAATATTGTTTTGGCATGTCCATGACAATCAATTCCCTATCACTCTTTAATATTAAAGAGCTTTTGCTGGTCAAAAAAAGGAATATTAAAGAGCTTTTGATTTCTGGGTTAAGCGTTATAAATTGCTTTTAATATTGTACAGTTTGATATTTGATGAATTCGAAATCAACCTATGTGAATATGAAAGTTAAATTGTTTTGATTATTTGACTTAAAATCCTTGTGGGTGGAAATATGAAATCTTCAAGTGAAAGAACAGAGATTAGGATTTAATGTGGCCTTGTAAAAATTAACCTAGACTGAGAATGAATGTAGATTTTCTTTTTAATTCAAAACAAATAAAACTTGATCCACATTTTTAGTAATTTAGTAAAACTTATTTAAATTTTTTGATATATATATATGTATCATTTCTTCGATCATTATACGTGATATTTACGTAGACAAGAAGAGATGATGTTTTTTCTTTTAAGTTATTGAGACTCTTTTTTTTATTTAAAAAATATAGACTTCTGTGATTATTTTTTTGCAAGATTTAAAATTTGAATCATATTTTTTTTTTATGGGGATAGAAATATCACCATAAACACTATTTTAAAATTTTAGTATTTTTAGCAGACCATAGTGAAGGAATAAATGAGGAATGTGTGATGGCAAAGTTTACATTAATATATTAATATCATTACAAATAATATACTTATTCATTCAAATGAAAATAACTAATGTTGTTTATCAGAAAATATTTAGAAATCTGGGTGCATAAATTTAGGGTTTAACCCTAAACCCTAAGAAGAAATTATTATGTTGATTGAAATGAATCCATAAGATGTTTTTATTTTAACATTAATTTTTGGCTTGAAACCAATGAATTATTTTCTTAATTGCAATTAAAATAAAATAACTTCATATTAACCATTTTTCCGTGCATCGCGCGGGAAGTACATGCTAGTTATAGACAAAAGGGCTGCAGAGTATTTGTATTCAAATAGACTTCATTCATTCCCAGGTTGTTGTTCAAGTCCTCAATGGATGTTACTTCGATAACACTCACTCCAGAGCATCCGCCTCCTCCACTGTCTCTCATCATATCCCTCACCCTTGCCACGTCATCCCACCTTCCTACAGTTGCATAAAGATTTGACATTAACACGTAAAACCCACCATTTCTTTGATCCATGAAAAACAATTTATTCGCCAAGCATTCCCCAAGTTTGATTTCTTGGTGGATACTACAAGCACTTAACAATGATATCCACACAGCAGAGTCAGGTTGGATCTTCATATTGTTAATAAATTCCATTGCTTCGTGAAACAATCCCGGTCGACTTAATAGACCAACCACGCAAGCATAATGTTGCAAATCTGGCATCAAGCCATGCTCTTCTATCATGGCCCGAAAGTACTCTGTTCCTTCACAGACAAGTCCCCCATGGGCGCATGCTGCTAAAACTCCCAAAAAGGTTATTTTATCAGGTTTTAGCCCTTGTTTTTGCAGCTCATCATAAGCGGTGAAGGCTTTATATTCAACTCCGTATAAACTATAACCTGAGATAATTGAGTTCCATGTTGCCAAACATGGATCAACGATGCTATTGAACACCTTTTCAGCATAATCCAACCTTCCACACTTGGTATACATGTCTATTAGAGCAGTTCCTGTGAAATCTTCCATTTCCGCATTGTTCCTTATGACATGGTTATGCAGCGTCTCCCCAGTTCTCAGGTACCCAAGCTGGCTACACCCGCATAGTAAACTAGAAATAGTTATGGCATCAGGTTTTTGTCCAGACTTCTTCATTTGACAGAAGAAGTCCATGGCATCACTTGATTTTCCAGCATGCACACAGCCAGATATCACAGAATTCCAAGTGATCAAAGATTTATAGCTCATCTCAAGAAACAAACAGTAAACAGCTTCTATCTCATCAAATTTTGAATACAGGCTTATTAGCCCATTAGTGACTAAACCATCGGTAGTCAGCCCAGTCTTTAATCCATAAGCATGGAAAGCACGTCCAACAGCGAAATGGGGCGGATCTATAATGCCATGAAGGACACTAAGCAATGCAACTGCATCCAGTTTCATGTCCAATTGCTGAGTTTGGATAAAATACCCAACTACTGAATTTATATCACCTATCTCAGCATAGCTAGACATGATTGCAGTTAAGGAAATCAGGCTGTTCGTTGGCAAATGTTTGTAAAGAAGTTCTGCCATATGCGTGAGCCCTTGCCCTGCATATAAGCAAACTAGCGAAGTAATGACAGAAGCATGATTGGTCATTCCACATTTAATGATGTAACAATGAATAGACTCTGGAGCAGCATTCGCTGACAGAAGGTTCATCATTGTCACTGGACCGGGTTGCACACCCTCACTTAGCATCTCTTTGAAGCAAATCATCGCCTTTTCCGAGAATCCATTTTGGCCATAGGCACCAATCATAGAGTTCCAAGACACAAGACTTCTCTCAGACATTTCTTCAAATAAAAGTTCTGATGCTTCCAAATTCTCGCATTTAGCATACATTGAGGAAAGGGCATTCTTCAATTGACAATCAAAACCAAGGCCAGCTTTAATTCCAAACCCATGAAGTGATCTTCCTTGAAGAATTAGTTCACAGCGACCACAAGCAGGTGCCAAACCAACAATTGTCGCATGGTCAGGTCGGAAACCTTCTCTAAGCATTTGTACAAAGAAACTCACTGCACGATAACCATGTTCGTTCCGTGAATATCCACAAATCAATGCGTTCCACGAAACAACATCTCTACAAGGCATATCTTCAAACAACTGGCGAGCATGAGTTACAAGCCCCAGTTTCATATAGAAATCCAGAAGAGCAGTATTTACATAAACCAAACGGTTGATGCCTCGCCTCACTAATTGAGTTTGAACTTGGCTAACTTCAAATTCCGTAACCGCAGAGGTATAAGTATCAGAAGAGAACGATGAAGCAAACGCTTTTATAAGTAACGAAAAAGTGAGATCATTGGGATTCGCATTAGCCTCTAGAAGCTGCCGGAAGATAACCAGCGGCCACTTCTCACTTTGGCTTCCATTATAAGAGGTAAGCAGAGAGTGAAAGAATGAGATGCCGCGAGTTTTGGAGCTCCAGACCGTGCATGCGTTCATAATACCAGGGCCTCACGGGGATGGATCATGGGAGCAGCCAAACACTCTAACGTGTATGTAGAAGCGATAATGAACGGACAAAATGACGAAATAGCAATAAACAGGCGCCTACCGTTTCTCCATAGCGGACGACGGTTCAACATCAGTTAGTCATTAGTCACCCCAAAATCTTGTCTTGTAAACTTCAGCCTTCAGGCGAAGCTAAAGAAAATAACAGGAAAAGAGTAGTTAAAATCCCAATTCAAATCACAAATAATTTGTAAATGCTTTTTTAAAGATAGTAATAATTTATCATCTATTCATTTAACAAGATTGAAGTCGACAAATCATCAAATCTATAAAGCCGCACTGAGCTAGCTTATCGATTATTCACCATCGATAAGCGGACGCACATAAAGATGATGAGTGTGCAGATTCCATTATGAAACAGAAACGCGCAAAGTTTGAACACAACCCTGCTACCATTCCGCCTTGGATCCTATTGTCCCCCCGCGAAAAATTCATAAATATCGTTGTCCATTATCATCAGTGCTAAATATCTCCAATTCACCAAAAAAGCAAAAACCTCCAACGAGGGATCGCAAAAATTTGTGATAACAAACCACCAAACCTTTGTAAGAATAATCAGAAGCTAACAAGTACTCCCTTCAATACTTATTATAAATTTCAAATAACCAACAATTAATTAAAAGCATAAATATGTTAGAAATAGATTTTTGTTTCCAACTATGTTCTTATAATGAGAAAAAAGATTTAAAAAAATGTGTGAAAAAAATGTGATAAGAGATAAATGATTAAGGGCAACATTCAACAAAATACATCAAATGTTAAGGCAAATCTAACGTAAAGTTTATAAAATAGATCACATCTTTTTTTAAATTTGAAACTTATAAATAACAATGGAGGGAATAAGATTACACTCTTCTGATCCTATTGATAAGCCACTTCTAACTTGTTTTACATGGAACAAGAAAAATCTTAAACTAAATTAATTCTTTATTAAAATATAATAACTTTTCAATTTTATCTCTATTTAATATATACACATTTAAAAAAACTATCTATATTATAATAAATGAAGAATAAAATAGTACATTCATACTAAAAATTTAATAAAATTTAATAAAATAATTTTCTAAATAAGATCAAGAAAAACTTTCTATCTTTACCTTATAAATAGAGTGAGAAGAGTTTTTTTTTTTCCATCTTAAACATTAAGTATTACAAGAATGTTCTGATACCCCAGGTGGGTTGAATTTTTGATGGCGGAATGATGCAATAGACTTTTCTGAGTTTTCGCTTGCAGAAACACATTTTGCATAGAAAAATGTTATCCTGTTTATAAATCATTTTATTAAATTTTAATAAATATATTATTTTATTTTTAATTTATTATTATGCTCATTGTTATTTTCTTGAAAAGTACATATATTAAATAATAATAAAGTTATAAGGTTTTTCAATTTTAGAGGGAGTATTTGTCTTAATCTCAGTGAATCATATTCAAAATAATTTATAAATAGAACGAGATGACTGTTAATTTTTGGCCTCTCTTCCTCGACTAATTGATTGAAGGCATACGTAGAAGAAAAAGAATTGATTATTGATACTCTAAGAACATGTGAGGTGACTTATAATTGACATTAAAGCCTTTAAATTACAATAACCACAAGACAATAGCATTGAGTGGCAAACAATCAAAAAGCCACTCAATCCCCGATTAAATTGTGAATTGATGTCAACTATGTTCTAATTGCGACGAGCAGGATAACTTTGCGCCCCTTCCCCATACGAATTCTCAAGGATTGGCACTTCTGGTCCATATATCACACGGCAACGCTCAGTAAACGAACCAACCATTCTTGAGGCCACCTCCTTAAAGAACATTGAAGCAATCTGAGAACCCGAGCGTCAGCAACCACCCCCCCCCCCAAAAAAAAAACCCAAAAAAAAAAACTATCAATCAGTAGCCACAGCTAAGGTTTAAAAAAAAAAAAATCAATTAGTCACAGCTCAAAAGTCAAAATATAATGATACCCAATACGGGATACGCAGTACTTTAAACATTCATGAACAGGAACAAGGAGCACAACAGAATAAAGAAAAGGGGTCACACAGCTAGAAAACTGTAAGAGAACAGAAGACGCATGCCTAAACTACAAGCACACCTTTTCATGTTTAAATTTTGGACTGAAATCTTGGCATAAATATGTACAAATTGAAAAATTATAGAATCCTCATGTGGGCAAGACTCAGAACATAGATAACATGAACACCTATGCAAAACCCATGTTTTTGAAATAGAACAAATATTTCATCGAAGTTGACAGTCTAACAGAACGTGATGCAAATCACAACAGCAGGAGGTGGGCAACTAGCAGTATAGGATAAAATTACAGCCAGAAACAAAAGGAGGAAGCTGAAGTAACTAGTGCAGCATATGTAGTCTTGACCAGGTTGATTGTGACGAAGGCCATGACGTCAATTGTATGTCTAGAAATGTGGGTACATTGGGAAGGGAAATGCATGGCAGTATCAGGTATTATTTAGTTCCAATAAGCATATACTTTTTAACATGCGAAAATATCTATTAAGAAGGTGGGCACAGAGGCCTCGTATGGACTTGGAGCGCATGAAGGGCTCAAGTCAAGTCAATTTAGAATTAGAGGGAAAACTGATCTCACAATCAAGCAAAAATGACGACAAAAACTAAGTTGAGGGGGAAAGATACAGAACCAGAGAGTTGTACCTGTCTGTAAAGAGGAGATTGAAACTTAAAATCCACCAAGAAATAAACGTTGCAAGATTTTGGAACTGGCCCGGGATTAAATTCCCATATGTTTATCAAATGGTCAAACAGGGTACTCTGTGATACAGTGGTCTGGAGGCACAAAACAAACATTATGAGTGAATTGAAAAGGGAAAGCAATAGAGTCGGAACACCCTAGATATGGTCAAATAAGGAGTCTAAAGTTCACCCACACTAAATTCAATCAATTATCAGAAAATGACTAAAAGACACTCTAGCACTGCAGGACTTTCTTCCTCCTGATAAGAAAACTCCTTAGTTTATTGAGATAGAAAATCATGACGAGAGGGGGGGGGGGGGAAGCACAATACAAGGATAGCTGTTCCATATTAGTTTTTGCAAAATCTGCATGATATGCCTATGCTCATCAGCGCATATATATCACAGTGGCTTATATATAGCACTTATCATAGCGACATAAATTAAACTTAACATTAATATCGAATTTTGACTAAAACGGGTCTATCATTTTCATCCTTGTGTTGAAATTTAATGTCGCAAAAGAAGTTGTTCGTGAGTCACAATAATAATCCAGAGATAATAAAAGGAAAACAGGATAAAGATAAGCGAGCTAGAACCCCTAAAGGCCTAAACCATCATGCTGCAGATCACAATAGGATGAATACCTTTATTCGCTTCGGTCTTTCCAATTCAACATGGGAAATATAACTCTCAACAAGAAATTTAAATCCAATCTCCAACTCAGCATCAAATGATCCATCTGGATAGTGCTTAAGTATCTCAGATCTCTGACACCATGGGACAAAACCATGATAGAAGTCAACAGCGGCAACGACGTCAAATAATTGCTCTGGAGAGTACCTATGAATTAAACAGTGTATCAGCTAGCATATTCATTGATAAACTGGTTTCCAAGCAATCCCCAATTTGCACCAAGAAAAAGAATTAAGAAACGTAAGAAGCCAGGTCTAGCAAGTGCATTTAAAAAGTTAATATATCAATAATGGGAAGAATTGCACAGAAAAACAGCATATATCCTTCGTAGCAATAGATGGAAACTTCAGGAAAACAAATCAATAACCAACTGCGTGTGATCGCTCTACAATTTACTAAGGAAGTTCGAGACACAAAGATCAGCGGGACGCTCTGATTCTGCCAAAGAATGTTCATATTATTCACGTTGAAGAAAAGGCATTCTAGAAGGAAAGACAAAAAGATGGATATAATCATATTACCCCAAAACGCGTTTCTCCTCGTACACTTTGGATAGCACACCTTCTTCACCGTCTCCACATCCAAGAAACTGCCTCGTCTGAACAAAATGATTCTTATGCAGAGCTCCAATTGCGGATACAGAATCAGCGGCGCAGCCAAAGGGTTTGCAAATGGACCGGTTCTTGTCACCGAGCTGCCCAAGGCTCGTGCCGGAACTAATTAATTGCTTGACCCCGGTTTTACGCGATACAAATGATCGGAGTGCTTTTGAGGCCGACAAAAATGGTGGCATTTTCGAATCCTAGAAATTGGGGAACCCTAATTGAACGGGCGCGACTAGATATTACAATACAAATGCAGCTAAAATCACTAGCTTATCGGAATTTTGGGCCGCTAAAAGAATCACCAATCACAGGAAAAACTCAGGAGCGAAGAACGCATGCTCCGAGTTGAAGTCAAAGGAACCGAGAATGTGAAGCCTAAGAAACGAAAAACCGAATCTTGTAACAATCCTGATATGAATGAAGACGCCACGGCGAAGCAAAATCGACGAAGATCAGGAGCAGAGAACTGAAGAAGCTGAGGATTTCATGAGAAATCGAGGATGGAGATTGTTCTTCCAATTAGACGGGGGCTTCAAAGACCGTGGCAACCATGAATAAAAATAAACGTTGGCGGTTCTCGAAGCAGTGATCAGGATTCCCGCAAAAACCACGTGGTTGCTCCCACCTAGACGACGCCGTTCTTGTTGACCCGTCCAAAACATGTAGGAACACGCGCCTTCCACGGCAGAACCACCCCCTTTTGGCCTTTTGGGTTGGTAGGTGGAAAATTGACGGCAAATTCTCATGAAATTATTTTTTTCCCCTGCCATCGCTCTTCTAACGTTTTTGTCGGCGAAATAAAAAATCTAATGTTTTTTATTTATCATATGATGCTATAATTACGAAAGAATTTAGGCATACTTCCTACGTTATCGTTATTGTTTTATTCGTTGTATGATAAATGTATAACTTTAAATATATTTTTATCCATGTTCATATATTTTTATTAAACAAATATAATTCGTATTGAAAACATAAAATAAAAATGGATGTACTTTCCTTCTGCCTAAGAAAAATGACTCATTGTTGGAAAGCTGGTCTTGTAAGCAACATTTTGAAAGGCTTACAACCCCAAGATATGATTAGCTGGAAAGGTCACGACAGATGGTACCAACTTGAAACAGTACAAGTAGTACTCCTTCCATTATTTACTGTAAGAAATAAAAGAAGATGTAATTTTGTTCCGTGCTACTTTTATCTAATTAAAGATGAAAGATTAAGGATATCGTTGGAAAACAATGTTTGTTTATCTACACTTATAAAGTTTCCAACTAAATTAATATACTACCTCCGGTCCTAATTATAAGAGTCAGTTAACTAATTTGAAAAGATTAAAGAAGTAAGTTAAGTTAGTTATTTGTCCTAAATAGGTGTTATCTTTCCTAAAATATCCTTACTAATCAAGTATATTGATTAGAACTATAATTATTAGAAAAACTATTTTGAAAAAAATTGAGTAAATATGAGAGACAAAATAGATTAGGGTCTTATATTTAGGACCAAAATAAAAATCAAACAGTATCTTATATTAAGAACCGGAAGTAGTATCTTCATTAGTATTGAAAATGGAGGCATTTGTTTCTCATAAAAAGAAACAGAGGAAGCAATTAATAGTGAGGAGAATGAGCCAAAGACTTCAGAAAATAACTCTCCTAAAAGGATGGCTAATGATAATTAAGCAAACTATAAACTACAGATATATACAAAACATCACCACCAGATAACACTGTCCCGTTAATAATGCACCGCCCGTACAGAAGATATGAGCAGCAGAATCGGAATCAGAAGATAGCAAGCGTGCGTCTGCAAGTGATCAAGCATTCTGAGGCCCATAACCAGAGATTATCCCTGCAAACATATAGTTGTCACCTCAACATTGGTGCATGGAAGTGTCGGAGATCAAAGGCTTGTGCCTCTTAACATTTTTCTTTTCGCTCTCCACTACTTCGTCATCAACAAAGTTCTGATCTGTCATCTCTGCAAAAAACCCCACTTAATTAAGCGATCTTAATTTACTGTTGGGGGACGGAGAAGAGAGTGGTCACAGTGGAGCGTACCTATATCGCTGAAGAACAACAGGTGGTGAGGTGAAGCAGAGGGGATTTGGTTTCTCTGGCCCAAACCACCACCTTTACTTGTGGCTGTGGATGTAGTACTTTCTTTCCCAACGCTACCGCTTGAGCAGCTCAACTGCTGAATCCATGGCTTTGCCTTTAGATCATGCCCCTTATTCCTCCTTCGTATTTGCCCCTTCTCTCTCTCATATTCCATCTTTTTCCAATATCCATCTCCCCCATCCTTCCACTGTTCAAAAAATATAAGCATATTTATTTAACCAACTTCTAATCAAAGGACTATATTAAGTGAAGAATTTGGGGACTAGCCATTCGGTGCTTGCAAGGGATCATGAAATTAAACTGCGCCGAAAACAAATATCTAATCAAGGGCCATGTTTTAATTAATTACATGCGGGCAAATTTATTTACTATCATTTCAAACCATGTAATCTATATCCTTTTTGGGGGCTGTAGATACACTAATAACTCCTTATTTAGAAGACGATAGAATAGGAAGAACAGTAATATCAGAGTAACAATAACTATAAAACATTGGAATACTAATGATCTTAATCCCAACTGTAGTCAGACAACAAAAATTAGTTACTGTGCACCGATTATTATGAGATATGCAAGTAATATTTTCCCTTAATTTGGGGGGCAAAAAACAACAGAAGATAAACCTGAGTAGAAGTAGTGGGGATAGAGTGGGTGAGAGTTGCTTTAGGAGAACGCCAAGCCAGCACTTGCTTGGAATTATACAACTGATGAACGAATGATGCTTCCATGGACTTGAGATACATGCTGTGTTTCTCATCGGTCCACTCTTCCGTTGATAAGCATCTCTTACATGAAGGGTCCTGATAAAATAAATATAAATGCCGAGTAAATATTTCTTCGAATTAAGTTTACGGTTGGTTTTTTTTTTTTTTTTTGGGAGGAACGGTCAATTAAAAGATCACATGGATAAATTAAGGCATAAGAAATGAGTTAATGAAGAGAAATGAGAGGTACCTGCACGTGATTGGGCGGCAGCTTGAAGTCGCCGGACTGGTTGAGGACGTTGGGCGAAATCGTCGGAACTTGAGGGGGTCTCAGATTCTTCATGATAACTGATCGACGATGAGCAGAGGTGGTGGAAGCGGTGATTGGAACTTGAACTTGGAACAAATTAAAAAGAAAATGATGAAAGGTAGTTACAGTTGTCATCGCTTTAACACGTGTCAGGGGCCATCGCCTCGCCACGTCATCTATGCTGGCGAACACAGGACGACAGATATTTAGCAGCATCCAAAATATCTGGCTTCCCCCCCATGAAATGATGATACGCCGCTACATTCGATGATGTGGCACTGCACTTTCAGCTTTGAGCCCCCTCACTTTTCCTGTTCTTTGATAATCCCATTCCCATAGGATACTGTTGTCCTTTTCTTATCTTATCTCCATGCGATCTTGCAATTGACAACTCCATCTCACCTGCTCCGTTCGTATTCCAGGATATTTTACATTGAATATTTAAAAATTTATAAATTACAAATTTTATACAAATCAGCAACATTAGTTGATCGTTATGGTGCTAATGGTTGTCAAAATATATTTATAATTATTAACGTTTGTGAACAAAACGACTATTCTTTTCTTTGGGTCGAAATGAATAAACGACTACTTCCTGTGCTCAAGGCTCACCACAGAAGATTAAACATGCAAGCATCACAAGCAATATCAAATGAGGCGGTTTATCTTTTGAATAAACGAGTTTCATACATATTGCCAAAACCTTTTTATCAAAAGAACCATGATAAAACAGCAAAAATCTGTTGTCTAAAACTCAGTTCCTTGAAATATTAAACAAATATGTGTGGATGCCGCGTGTTGCGGGAAAACTGCGTTTGATATAATAGCATCATCACTCGAGAGCGCAAAGAGCATGTGATCTGAGCCGCTTGGTCCGTATTAGCTCTCCAACCACAGCGTATGACCTTATTCGAGTCTGCCTCCATTGAATAATTTTGCTGTGGTCATTTTTAGTGATCAGCGATGTTCTTCTTCAAATGTCATGTGCATAGAATATAATACACGACCCAACAGAGGTGCAACAGGGAAGATCATGACTCAAGTATCTGGTTTCTGCTCACTTTCTGGGATGGCAGTGTCTTGCAAATCGATACGACCTGCATAACCCAGGCATGTTAAAAAGGCAGGCTCAAAAATTGTATCAGAATCTGCCAATTAGCAAGAGAACAGGAGGAAGGATTAGCTGGTCATTCACACAAACAATTGTCTGCAGGACTCTGCTAAATGCATTTATCCATCCCTTGCTCTTTCAATTGCAAAGAGAGGGAGCAAGGGACAGGGGCGGGGAGAAAATACATCAAGTGTACTTGCTGCAATTTTTTTCTTCTCCAGGCAGATTTCTACGCTACTAGTTGTGTGATCCACAATTTTGGAATGTATTCGTGTGAAGTGTGACCCTGTGCATGTATATCAGATCTTACCTAACAATGAAATTAGGGACGGAGATTGTGATGATCCATGCAATCTAACATCCGCATCTGCAAAACGTTATTCATTTAAAATTACATAACGGGATTGTTGCGAAGCAAAATAATCCAACCGCTGAAGATGACCTACCTGAACTTCCTAGTGATTTAAGGACGTCTGATTTCTTAAATGTAAATCCTATGAAATTGGTGTCTTTAGATGTTAACATCTGCGAGAAGTGTCAAAAGGGAAAGCAACGTATCATAAAGTTGCAGTTTTAATACAAGGGGCATAAATATAGAACATCTAAAAGACCTCAAAAGCAAGTTTCAGGGGAAATGAATTAGCAAAATATCTCCCAATAGAGAACAAATTTGCAAACTGAAAATTTGACTCCACAGTAATACAGGCCAAACTAGACTGCTGATTGCTGAAAGTCATCAGTTCAGCAAAATACGCAATTTTTTAATAGATCCGAAGAATGTAGAAGTGATATCTAATTGTTAATCGATGTCCAAGAACATTTATTGAACTGGCTTCTGAATAACTTTCGTTAGTACTTGCATATCAAGAAACAAAAATTTTTGGGAAAAAAATTAACAGTCGACATGTGCAATATAATGGCGTAGCCTAATGAAAAGAATAAGGTTAAGAAAATTGTTTTTTCCACGCCCATGAAAATATTAGGCCATGAACTAGATCCACAAGCTTAGAAATGGTCTTAAGAAATTGCAGTTTGAGAAAATGATTTACCTTCCGCCAAGGTCCCATAGTAGCTGCTGCTGATGGTGGCCCTTCTAACTGAAATGAACAAACTCACAGAAGTTTAGTTGTGCTGAGATAATATGAAAATGGAAAACATAATAAGCCACGATCATCCTTTTGCTATAGTGTGCAGTTTTCAGTCGCACTGGCTCTCAGAACAATAAATAATATCTAACACAATCAATTTGCAGTGCGATGAAAAACTTTAGAGATAAAATGGAAAATGTTGAAGTTGAAAGAAGTAGCCATTTCCCTTCTTGAAAATTCCAGTGAAATTAAATTAGTTTACAACTTTTGTGAAATTAAGGCATGCATCTAGTTTCACCCTTTGGATTTCCATGTAGAACTGGCAGCGCAAATTTTTCATTTTCACCTGTCAGCATTTTTTATATGTACAATTTTTGTACTCACATCCGGAAACTTCTCAAAGTTTTGTGTGTCCAAGTCTCCAGTGACAGTAGGTTTATACGCAGCTTCCATTTCATAAAGTGTATCCCACTGAACAGATCTGAACCATGGATGAGCCTGAAAAAGGAATTAATGGTATATTAATAATGGACTTGCCACAGGGGCATGTTCCAGAAAAATATCCGATTTCCCTAATAATTAATATACTGGCTATGCCTAAGAGAGTTGTTACCTTTATTTCTTCGACACCTCTGGTTCCGAGTCTCGTGTCCACATCACATAATAAGTGACAAATCAGATCCTTAGCCTCAGCTGATATCTTGGGTTCTCCGGGGAATTTAAGGCATGTTTTCCAGTTAATTATCTGATACAATAAACAACACCATGTCCTTATGAACAAATGGGAAAAGATTATAAGAACAGAAAAACCAATTGAATTAAATACCTTACGACATGTCATCCTTGGATCGTCAGAACAAAAGGGAGGATATCCAATAAGCATCTCGTACATGATAGCTCCAAGCGACCACCAATCACATTCCATTCCATAGCCCTTTTTGAGCAAAACTTCAGGTGCCATGTAATCAAGAGTTCCAACAGTAGAATATGCCTGAAGAAATGGAAGTTAGAAAACATAAACAAACTTTGCGTTAATATACTTTACTGTTTAAAAAATTAAAAGCAGAAATTAAGAACTTCTGTAAATCATTAAGTCATTTTGGCATAGAGTTTGATTTTTGTTTTCTTTTCTGGAGCCAACAATGAATTTTGACTTCAACTGGAGGAAAATGGCAATACCAGTGCTCGGCGATTACGTTTCCACTGTTGTAATTTCTCCTTTGGCATCGACCAAGGTGCTGCAGAATATCCTTCAGACTCACTCGTTGATTCATTACTCGTGAAATCTTCACTTTCCAACAAAATTGTTGAATACTTATCATCAAGAGGCTTACATAAGCCAAAATCTGATAGCTTCAGATGGCCATTTCTATCCAGTATCAAATTATCTGGTTTTATATCCCTACAAGCAGAGTGCATCTCACTAAGCATAATCTTTATTGCTTGATACATTTGAGAATAATTACACGCAAGAAAATGATAAATCCTTTTCCATAAACAATGATCTTAAGTATAAATTACGGATATGGACCAATATGATGTGACTTAAGCGGTGAGGAAAACCCACCATAAGAAACTATGGTATTAGGTGGAGCGTATTACGACTCAAGTAACATTTTTTATCTTGATTGATGATATTCAATATGGGACATATAAGAGATTCAGCTTAAATACACTCCCCTTACAATCTGACAAGCTTTATCTAAATTGTCCACGTCATTCTTGTTTTTAGCCGCAAGAAATCCATGTTCTAAGAAGATGAAAGACTGCATTACATATTTTACCTTAAGAATACAGGCCCCTGGTAATTTGAGCCAGAGTTTACAGAATTTTATTATTTTAGACCAACATCTTCAGAGTTTACAAAAGCCAAGAGCTAACCTTTTTTTTCCTTTAGGATAAACCTTGCTAGTATAAAGGAGGGCTCTCATGGCATATCGAAAGATGAAGAACTTTCAAAGTATTCAGTGTTCATAGGTCACAGCTCTTGTACATAAAGTAGCTTCGCATTGCAGTGAGACCAAATTAGTTTCACAATAACCATACCTGTGTATGTAATTGTGTTGATGTATTGAGTGGATAGCTAGGACGCTTTCAGCAATGTAGAAGCGACCAACATCTTCAGAAAGGATATCTTCTCTCATTAATAATGTCATAATGTCACCACCGGGTAGATACTCCATAATGAGATACAGGAAATCAGAATCTTGGAATGAGTAATGAAGTTTTACAATGCATCGGCTATCAACCTCTGCTAGCAAATTCCTCTCAGATCGAACATGTTCCACCTGAATTAGAATGACAATGTGATGTAATAAGTAAATGAGTCCACTCTAGCGGCCAAATTAGCCTGTTAGACGTCATTATTCAGTACTAAAAATTTGAAAACATATAAAACTCCCTTTGAAGCTGAAGGTCATACATAATGAAAATCTTATTCGATCTTTGCCCAACACAATGTACATAGACAATGCCCCTTTTCCAGCCAGATATAAACCATTAGATCAATGGAAAACATACATATCTATTGAAAAAGTTAAACAAGGTTAAGCAGTCACTATGTACCAGTCAACACCCTATTTTTCATTAGAATATCAGAAAACGACTTGGCATTCAGCACTTAATTTTGGTAATATCAAATGCTCTTTTGAAGCACAATGAACTGCAATCAGAAAGATCACCAAAGACAAGTATAAGATAAAGTGTATATCTTTGATTGCAATTTGAAATAACGATCAGATTAAAATGAATGAATACAAACTGGAGTAAAATAACCATCAGATTAAAACGAAGATTGCTGCATTGAAGTATCATGTATGCAGAGTATGCACCAAGCTAGATTGTTATTACCTGTCCTCGGCTAAGCATCTCTGATTTCTTCAATTTCTTCATGGCATAAATCTCTCCCGTACTTTTAGCACGACATAACCTCACCTGCATTATATGAAAATGTTACGGACAATGCAAACTATTAGAATCCAAAATTTGTAATGCAATCTATCTTCATCACGCACCTCGCCAAAAGCACCTTTGCCAATTACGGTTAACTGCTCAAAGTCATCAATTCCAACTTTACGTCTCTGCAGTCTCATGTATTCAGTCTCTCGGCGCTCCAAATTCCTCATCATTTCCTCTTGTTCTTCAGTTGAAATTTGAGCTTCTTGTGCTTGCCTTTGAAGTGCTCTGCGTCTGAAACAAAGTATAATTAATTGAAGTAAACATTATCTGCTTTGACTTTTATGAGTCGAATTGATAATTATAAAATCTATGCTAATATATCCACCCCCGACAGTACATCATAACTCAAGCAAGATAAAAATAAAGCGAGTCTTCTAATTTAACTGTTTTAGCGCGTGTAAATGAAAAATAGAGTATGTTCTTAGTCAGTTACTCAAAAGATTCTTGAATGGCATCAAACAGTTCTAACTTTGGAAAAGCGTGTCCATGAAACAGACATTTATAAGAGGATAAAACAAGTTTTGCTGGCCAGGCGGTTTTTACTGAACAAGTGAACATGTCTCTGTCCACGTGGTTGGAGGGATCTTCAAATATCATAGTTGTCAAAAGCACGCTCGATATGAACCACCAATTCAAGATAAGGAGAAACGACAATATGAAGACTTAACCAAGAACAACGTCAATTCTATTGCTTTAACATTCTCGAAAGCAGCCAGCTTGAGTTGAACCAAAAACTATGATATGAGCAATGATACAAAGGGTTAAAAAATAGCAGAGGAAGAAAAGTGCGTGAATAAGTACACGTAAAAGATTGGATGAGCACAGCAATCTTCAAAGAGAAACGACCAGCAGACAGCAAGAGAAATCAATTCTCTTAAAGTATTAACTGAAAGATTGGCCATGGAAATCGGAAACTCTGAATCAGGGGAAGGACAAGGATGAATGTAAATGCAAAAAAATTATGACGTAAAAAACGATCGGAGTTAGACATGGCAAAAGTAAGGAAAATAATCAGAGTTAGACGTAGCAAAAGTAAGTAAAATAAGTACCTCTCTTTTCGATCCTGCAATCCTTGGAGATAATTCTTGTAGTGATTTTCAATGAACTGCTTAGCGGCGGCGGCCTTCTGTCTGGTAACTGGAGAGGAAACCGATACATCAGGACCGGAGTCCAATTCATTCCGATCACGGTTCATGTGAAGAGCTCCAAGCCTGACAGTACCGTCGTAACCTTCCATAATTGTGGATCACTCAAAACGGCGGAATCAGAGGGGAAGAAATCAGAATTGCGTGCAGAAAGAGCGGAGGCTTCGGAGTCAGAGGATTTCGCAAGAGAGATCTGCAAGTGTTGGTGAAACCGACGCAGAGACGGACTACTTGGCAATTGGTATATAATGGGATGGGATGGAGTCTACGAAGCTGTGGCAAGGCTGTCTTATCAGTGAGTTGTCGTCCCAACATATTTGTTTCCTGCTCAGAAAATAAATTGCAATACTTCGATTTTGTCTCGATTTATTTGATTTTGGATGAGAGCTTTTTTCTCATATTTTTACCTTTTCTTCTTTTTTCTTTTAAATATTTACATTTTTGGGGTGGGATCTTTATCTGAAGTCACTGGGAGAGAGGATAAATTTTGTTGGGAATGGAGTGGGATGGACGGCATCGTTTTCCTCACATTAACTGGTGGAATCTTTGGAAGCATTTCGCATCATGGTGATATCTGACTTTTGACACGAAAGTGGGGAGAGAGAGATTTTTGACGCTATTGTCGGCGGAGATCCGTATAAGGCTACACGGTCACGTTCCGATCCCCGAGCGTGAAAATCATGCTTCCACGAGACTCCTCCCGCCTTTATTTTCAGCTTATTCCCTCTGACTACTCCACTAAAATTAAATAAAGTAATTGAATTATTATTGAATAAAATAAATTTCTCAATTGACTTTTGTTATTTCGCTCATAAACAAACTTTTACAGTTTTACTTTATTCACACAAAAAATAAGAAAAGATGAAGTTGAAAAAAGTCATCAATGTTCCATCCATCTATGTATGTAGAGTCACTTATGAGAGAAATTAATAATTTTTCCCCCCTAAAAATGACTTGTACATAGGATAAGGATATCTTTAGTACCTAGTATTTTTCTTAATTAAATGCAGAAAAAAATTATAAAAATAGCTCATGTTTGAACTAGTCAAAACCAATACTGACAAGACTTGGGAGTCAAGGAAAGAAATTAAATTGAGGACGTGTTTGTTTGCTAGAAATAGGTCCCAAGGACAGAAATGGGTGGCTTCTCTGGCCCAGGCTTCAAAATCGCCTGGTACATTACGGTGAAACCTCCATTCCCACCTTCTTTCCTCGTAGGAGCGCACACAGAGGAAAGGAGCTTCCCTTTCCCTCTCAGAAAGCTGAAAGCGTTCGGATTTGTGGAATTTTTTGTGAGAATGGAGTCAATATACCAGTATTTGACATGTCAAGAAAAAAAAAATTGAATATTTATATGTTTTTGTACATATATTAAGTACATATCAAGTATTTTTCAATAATTTTTAATTATTAAAAAGGTATGCATTTCTTTAACAAAATAAAGTATGTGGTTTCTTAGCTCCTTTGTGTATTTTATATTTAAGAAAAAAATCCAAATATAATTTGTTTTGTTATTCTACAAATAATTTCGCGTAACAAGAACTCAATTAAAAATCTTATGTATGCTAAGTATTGCACTTGTTAAGGAAGTGTCATCTACAGCTCAAAAGCGTTGGTTCTCAAAATTATAAAGGGTAGTTCTGGCTTTTCCTATATATCATTGAATCCTCAGTCGTTTTTCCTCTTGTCAGTGAAATCATCCCTCTCGACCATTAAAGGTGTGTCTGGATTAGTGGTAGTAGAAAAGTTAGATAGTATAATATGATTTATATTTAGATTGTGTTTTGTAAAAAATCAGTCTGAAAAGCTTGGGAAGCTGAAACTTGTTTAAATGATTAATAAAAAGTAAGTTTAGATGTAAAATAACTTAAAAAGACAAAAATTTTATTAAGTAATACATATCTAATATTATATATATAATGTAACCATTTTAAAAGAAATAGGAAATTTAATTTATTGTTAAGAAGAAATAAAAAAATACTAAAATACTTAATTAAATATATTTAATGGATAAATATATATCTATATATAACAGTGGCAAACGTTGCGCCTCTGTTCTCGTTTTTTTGACTCTCCAACCAAAAAAAAAGGCATTCAGACATCCAAAAAATAATATACTCCAAAAGCTTTTCCTGGACTTACCGGTAAAAGCAACAAAAAGGAGTTTGTGCTCATTTGCACAAATAAGTTAGATTGTAAAAATGTAATTCCAAACACATCTCAAATCAAAAACACTCTTTTTGCTGGTAGAGAAGTCAGTTTGGAACCTCAAATATAATTCAAACACACCCTAAGGGTGTTTGGATGGCATAAGAAGTGCTTCTAAAAATTATTTTTTTTTCAAATCAAGATAACCTTCTTCACATATTTACTTCATATATCGTAAAAATCATTTCTAAAACTATTGTTTGGTTTCCATCCAAACACTTCTTAAGAAATGGCTGCTGTTATTGAAGTGGAATGGCACTGTTTAAATTGCAGCCAGAAATATCGAGGGATACAATTGTTAATTCATGAAAGTCCACTCTTCTAGTATGGGACAGACAGCCTTGGGATGTGTTTGGATAAAACCAAACTATGGTTTGGAGAATAGTTTCTGGAAAATAGATTTCGGATAGAATAGATTTTATGAAAAAGTGATTCTGAGAAGTGAGAGTGTTTGGATAGTTGTTACCAGAAACACTTTTTATATGTGCAAATTACTAAAATGGGCATAAATTAATATTATAATTATATAAGGGATAGATTTTATAATATATTTTTATTTGAAGAAATAAAATTGTTAATAAAATAATTTTTACTAACATAATTAATAATATATAAGATAATATAACTAATAAATAATTAATATGTGTATATATATTTATAAATTATAAGATTAAATAGTGAAGAACCGAGTGTGAAATGGAGAGTGAGGCATCAATTATGGAGGCTACTTTGTCATATGCTGTTGGGCCCACACCAATGTCTGAAAAATTTGAGCCAGAAGCAACTTCAAACCACTTCTGCCGAAATCATGGTTTGATCCCAAACCATGGTTTCACATTTTCTGCCCCTGTTTGGCTGGTTTCTTCCCCAAACCATGGTTTGGAGGGACATCCAAACAGAGCCTTGGATACAAATGAATTGCGTCCAACATTTTGCTGCCAAGGAAAATTGTATCCAACAAATTATTTTGTTGCTAGATTGATGGAATGTTAGTGTTTGTAAAAATTGTAATGAATTTCCAAAATTGCCCAAGCTCATTTATCACCCAAGGGCCAAGCTATCTTCTCCTAACAGGAAATATTTATTTTCAGCTATATTTGGGCTTTTGAAACTTTATTTATTTCTATGGATATCTTAGCTTTTGTCCTGCTAAATTATTTAATTCTTTTTCCATGAACACCAAGCATCACGTTTTTGTTCCATTTTTTATATCCAAAAATGGAATGAAAATGAAAATGAAATACCTGCAGCAACCCTTGCCGACAGGGTTGTATTCCCTCAAACGAAAGGGATAATACCTCGTGAAGGTCTGAAGTCTGTCAATCAAGTTTTCAGAGCAAAAATACCCGAAGGCAGCAATGTAATTTTCTAAACTGAACAGCTTTATTGTGATTCTTGAAATTATATTAATATGTTATTAATTTATTTCAGTAACTAACTAATGCTACCCCGAATTTCAACTTACATAAAAAAAATTTAAAAAAAATATTTAGAGAGTTTTCCAAACACCTGCCTCTTCTTTTTTTTTTTTTATTACAGGTCACTTCTAGCTAACTCATGCAAGTACAGTTAATTTATTAAATTTATCATAAATTGATAATTTTTTCAACATTACTCCTTTTTAAATGAAAGACGTAGCCTGCTTAAAGAACACACAATCTCAATTAATAATAAGAGTAAAATAAAAAAAGGTAATTAATGGCGTATAAAAAATAATAAGAAGTAGCCTGTTTGGAATCAAAAATTAGTTTTAGAATATCCCTTATAATATGGAGAGGACCAGAGGAGGTAGCATGTATAATTAAAAGGCTTAATTAATATTGTCCTGAAATATAAAAACAATAGATGAATATGACTTTTTAAAATGTAAATGTTGAGAAAGGAATGGAGGCGAGGCGAGGTGAGGTAGGGGAATAGCATGACCTATTGTCCTAGATTGCAAATCTAAGATCCTCCTACGAAGTCGTAGAAATAGTGGTGCTCGTAAGCAGCTGGTCAATTGGTGTCCTTTCTTTGCCACCAAATGCACAAAACTGACTAGCAAACCAGAGATAGCATCTACGCCTGAAACGCAGTGTAGAATAGGCCAAACAAAGCCTTGCCACCTACTTCCTCTCCTCACATATATCTTACTGTTTCCAGCGCTGCAGCTAGTGCTTCACAGCATGTCTTTGACGCTCCGTGGCATTTAGGATCCCACTCATGTGTAAGTTGAATCTTTCGAAAATGCCCACGCATGGATGACGTCACACCACCTTATAATTAAATAACTAATTTATTAATATTTAAAAAAATTAAGCAAGTTGGTTATTTATAATAATGACAGATATATTATAACAAGCACCTATCCTATGAAAAGATGGTAAATTTGTGTAATAAAATACATTACAATCTTATATTTAGGATCAACGCAGATGTTTTATTTAGTTTTTTTGTTTAGATCGGAGATAATATGAAATTAATGATCTCGAAAAGATTACTAGCGGTGGAAATCGGAATCATATGTTTAGCCAAACAGGCTTCCAAGTTCCAAATCTATTGGGTCCGCTGGTCAAGCCCATTCTCGTGGTACTTGGCCCATGAGCTTTATGATTTGTGAAGGTGTCAGTGAATCACATTGATCGAGAAATTCAGATGGACTTCAAATTATAAAGTACCCCTAATGTACATGCTTTGAATGGTACTATGTGATTCTGGTCAAAAAAAAGAATGGTACTATGTGATTCGCCGATAATCTTTTTGTTATCGGGTTTTGAAATTGTTTTTAATGAGCTGAATTTAAAAAAATTAAAAAAAAAGATCTTGAAATTTTAATATAAAAAATTATAAAATAAAATATTAATAAAGATTAATCAAAAGTTTTTACCCCACTTTTTTAATTTGAATTCATTAAAAAATTTTTTTCCTTCCCTTCCCCTTTACTTTCCTCACTTTCCTCATACCAAATATAGGATAAATCTTTAGCCTCACTCATTGCTTCCCCTCGCTTCTAAAGATAAATACTTACCATTCATTTGGCCCGGATAGGTCAAAAGATAGGGGAAATAGAAGATTAAAAAGAAAAACTTTCAAAAATAATAAATTTTACTCCTCCGGTCCTAATTATAAGACCCAATTGACTTATTTGAAGAGATTAAGGAAGTAAGTTAAGTTGGTTATTTATAATAAATAAGTGTTGTTATTCCTAAAATATCCTTGCTAATTAAGTATATTGGCTAAAACTATCATTATTAGAAGGATTATCTTGAAAAAAATGCATAAATATAAGAGAAAAAATGGATTGGATCTTATAATTAGGACCAAATAAAAAGTTAAATTGGGTCTTATAATAAGGACCGGAGGAGTATTATATTTATTTTTAAAATTTTGTCATTTCTTTTTTAAAATGAATAAAGTGAGCGAAACAAAGTCTTGCTTGTTACTCACGGCCACAACTGTTAACCCAATTATACGCCCGGCCCAAAGTAAACCCAATAACGAGTGACTGCGGTCATCCGAGAAAACATATATTGACAGGCCGAGAAAGGAGAATCGTGCTCGGTTTTCCGTCTTCTTGTTTCTTTGGGTTAGCTTGCGCAGAGCTTTCCTCTGTTAAACCGATAAGGTGAACGCTGACGCTGGAGTCTATGACCGTATAACGTATACGAGCAAATGGACGCTATGCCAGATAAGGGAGAACTGATCTGAGACAGAGATAGGGAGAGAGAGTAAGGAGGGAGGAAGAGCAAGCAGCGAGCACAGCTAGGTGCTCCAGGCATGGCTTCATTAACTAATTTGCCGCCACATACCCACCCTCGCACAAACCCTGTGTCCTTCCACTTTTCCCCGGCAGTTCCTTCTTTCCGTTTCCGTCGGAACGTATCCTTGCTACACACTCGTCTCTGCGCCCTCAACACGGGTTCTGACGCCGATAATTTGCTCAGGAAGCCCGTCGTTTCTCCCGGTAAGGACATCTCTGAAATTTTGGAAGAAGATCAGGACAGCGGCGTAAAGAGGGCCTTTGACGATGTCAGTGAACACGAGAGATGGGTTGATTGGGAGGACCAGATTTTGGAGGATACTGTTCCTTTGGTTGGTTTTGTGAGGATGATTCTTCATTCTGGAAAGTGAGTTTTCCTTGTTACCATGACATTTTCCTCTTACAGGATTTCAGAGTCTCAGCATTCGGGGGAGGCAATTCGAATTAACGATACGGCCGGTCATCTTCGAAAATCTGTATTTATCATATTTAAAATCCGGAATAAAGTTTGGGCGCTGTTCCTGTAATTGTTTTGGTGTTTAGTGGGATGAGTTACTTAACAGATATTAAAAGTTCAAGTCTCTTAAATGCCTTGTGGTTGGTTGTTTTACTTCTATATTGTGAGCATGGTGTAAAACTGACTTGCATTCCACTGTCAACTGTACCCCAGTATTGTTTATCAAGAAAGCATGACTAATTTTCATATCAAATTTACTCCTACTCTCTCCTTGTTTCCCGCTCAACAAAGCACATTTCTTCTAACCCCAATGTATCCATCCCTAAGGGTTGTGTTGGTCTGAGTGAGAGGTACGAGAGTGCATCACCATCTCCTTATTACCTTTTGCAATCTTCTAACTCCAATGTATCGATCATTGGATTAACATATGCAATCTGCAATCTGTATTTTTCACCCGAATTTTGAGTATTACCTATCAGCCTCCCTCTCTCCCTCTCTATTGCTCTCTTTCCCACCACTCCATTAAGAAGGGTCTAAAATCATTGCATATTATTTGTAAAAGTCTCTTTCCCAAAGATCTGATAAATTTAATGACAATAATATTATTGATCATATTCTTATGAAGTGTTCTGATTTCCTTCATGCTAATCATAAAATTTTGATTGTGAAATCATGCCATAGATATGAAAGTGGAGATAGACTGATTCCAGAGCACGAGAATACCATTCTTGAGAAACTCCTTCCCTTTCATCCAGAATTCGAGAAGAAGAAAGGATGTGGAATTGATTACATAACGGTAACTTTCTTTCTCTACTGGCATTCTTGCTTACTATATATGCTGGAAATTAATATATAGTAGAAATTAAAGAAAGTCCAAATTTATATATGTTTCAGTGCTTGTGTTCGGTCCTCGTATTTATGAATTCTGAAGGTTTGGTAAGTTATTTACAGACATTGTATGTTTCCCATTCGCAAGTAGCTCCCCCTTTTTTCATTTGATCATTGAAATGGGTCTGTATTCTGTTAGAGTATTCAGTCCAGATTTCATAGTCGCCAAACTGGATTTCATGTATCAAGTGATGCACTGATTATGGGACTTAATTTATTCTTTTATGCTTCTCAACCTTGTAGTTTATCAAGTTCCTGATGCAAATGATACTATCAAGATGATCTTTAAATTGCCCATATTTTGTTGTATCTGAAAGATGAATTTGAAAGATGCTTTACTGTCCACTCCTTGGCGTTCTCTTTTCTCATCCCATGGTAGTTGTAATTTCACATGAAAAATGTATGCATTTATTAGCCTTGTAAAGTCTCTTGTAACTGGCCAATTTTAGCTTTTGGTCATAGTATTACCGATCATGGGACATAAGAGGAAGTAGAGCTTTCACGCTTGGCGCTTTCTAAGTAGCAGTGAGCCAAATGACCCTCCCGCTGGCAAAAGCCACCCTCATCCCCCGCTAGTTATAAGCTCACACAAACGATGTGTTTGCATTAGTCGATTTAACAGCCTTAGCAAAGTATCTTGTCGTTAACTAAATATATTATATAATGTTTGATATTATTACAAAGTTAGAAACATAACATATACAATGTGAATAGCCAACTCCTAGGAACCCCTTCCTTTTGTCTAGAGCCAAGGTGGTAGGTATTGACATCCGCAAGAGAGTCGGATGTGCTTCCTAAACACCTATGTTTAATCCCATATGCCAGGCAACAGTTACAGCTGCTGATAAGTACGTAACATGATAGGATCCTGCTTTCCTCGCTGCTGGTTAGTTATCCTTGGCTTCTGATCCCTATTTCATCACTCTATTTAGGACTAATGTAAGTTGACCACACTCTTCGACATGACAGGGCAAAGAAAGAATCTGTAAGTTCAGGAAGTTAAAATTTTGGGTTTTATGCACATGCCACAAGTTCCGATTGCATCTAACAATATTTACCATTAAATTCTGTCCAATCTGTTTTTTCTTCTGTTATCATGAAACCTGGCTTATTTTATTTATTTATTTTTACTGCTTTTTAGTGATTGGTTTTTTATCTTGATTTGATGCTCAAATATGTCTGATAATTTTTTCGATGGCAGGTTGGATATCACCCCAACTTTGAAAGATCTAGGTGTTTATTCATAGTACGAAAAGATGGGGAGCTGGTTGACTTTTCATATTGGAAATGCATCAAAGGTTTGATCAGAAAGAATTATCCATTATATGCTGACAGTTTCATTCTCAGACATTTCCGGCGGCGCAGGCGTAATTTTTGAAGTTGCCAATGTCTAGTTTCTTGTTGCTGGGTTGGATGCCATTTGAAGGCGCCGCTGAAAGATGGAACATGGCGAGAAAATATTGTTCAGCTGAGGGGAGGGAATAGACTTTAGCAGTTAATTATTTGAAAGATGGCGATAATTCTGGAAAGTGAAAATTACTCTCCTCTATTGTTGATAATTCTCATTTGAATATTAATTTTTTGCAATGCAGATTATGTATATAGGGGGATGGATTTTGTTAATTGACAATAGCTTCAGTGAGATTGTATGAGGAAGTTTTTCAATTTTGAGATTTGTTTTAAGAAATTGAGAGCTTCGAATTAAAAATATTTACATGAAAGGGCTGGGTTAAGTTGAATATCGATGGATCTGCAAAAGGGCGGCCGGGGGTTCCTGGGTGCGGAGGAGTAATAAGGGGAGGCGGGAGAGGATGGAGAATGGCTGGGTGGTTTTGTAAACAGGATTTGGAATTGTGTGGTTTTGAATGCTAGATTATAGGGGGTATCGTCTGGTTTTTGTGCATTGAAGAGGTGGGGCATTGAGAAGGTTATTGTTAAGTCAGATTCAACCACCGTTGTGACACTGATCCAGGATATAATGAACAGTTGTGTTCAGAATAGATCTGTAATAAATGTGGGCGTATGATCGCTGATTAGCTCACATACAGGAAGGGAAGGTAACTTGTGCGTTGACTGGTTAGCAACTTGGAGCCTAATTTCTGGGTCGACCTAAGGGATTGCACGAGTAGCTGAATAGTGATCAATGGGCACTTTCGGCCCAAGGCTGCTTGCTTTCTCATTTGTTGGGCTTATCCCCAGTTTTATTTTACGCGATAAGACATGTTATTGTGTGTTATGGGGGGAATATGATAAGCAGTGCGAGTACTGTTTATGAGATGACGATGATTGATTTGGGAAACGGTTCAAACTTTTTATTTAAGATTTTTTTTATAATAATAAATGTAAACTAATTCACCTGACTACCAAGTCGAGCGGAGCCGAGGGAGAACGGCCCGGATTTACTCACATAAACGACGTCATTTCGAACGAGCAGTAAAGTCGATGTAGAAAGAAGCGTGGGCACGGAGCAGAACAATGGAACGCTATTACGATAAGGCTCTAATCCACGGGGTTATGTCCTTTTTCTCTTACCCGCCTAATCTGGATCCATTTTTTCTTCACAACGAGCCAAGTGTCCATATCCGGGACCGTTCTTCAACCTTTCAAAATGTGATTGGGCACTGTGAGAACGATGCCCCAGCTGGTGGCTGGTCATTGATCCACGTTTCAAAAGACAGCACCGAGTGCGAGCGCTCAATTATATAACCATGGAAGCCAAAGCCAGATTCCCGCAAGGTAAAACCCATCAATGCGTGCAAAGTATTTGCTCTGTTTTAATTCCAGCTTATTTGGAGGTCAACCGAGCATTTCGTGAGAGAGAGAGAGCCTAAACCAAGGCATGAAGTATTTTTCCCCACTAGGCAACAGCATTTCAATTCCATGTTTTCTTTTATTGCCATTCTTTTTCCATGGTCACGTTGTTTTCTTTGCCTGGCATTTCTATCGAGAGGTGTCTTCTTTCTGGAATCAATGCAAATTACTCCCAGATGTATACATCCCATATGTTTAATGAAGATAATATTAATCGTATTATCTTGAAGTGCTGTGATTTCTAATATGCTTATTACAAATTACTACTTTCGACTCTAAATATAAGAGCTAATTAACTAATCAAGTATATTGGCTAAAACTACTATTATTAGAATAACTATCTTGGAAAAAAAAAATACATTAATATAAAAGACAAAATACATTATATCAAGGATAAGAGCCTTATATAAAAACTAGACTTTTACGTGGAAATCACATAACATTTGGGGCATATCATATCATCATTCATGACTTGTGTCAGCGTGAAATCACGGTTGGTGGATGTAATCTTTTAGCTGCTGATCCCATATTTGTCTAATGCTTCTCTTTTAGACTATTGGCCCAAGGCCAGTTGACCCCTGCTCTTCCACATATCGGGGCCAAGAATAAATCAGTAAGCTTCCACTGCATCTGATGCCCCTTTAGGAGAAGAGGGGTTAACCCTTGGTTTCTTTTTGGAAATTATCATGGTTTTTTAAGTGCTGGAAAATGATTTGACTTTATTTTTTATGATAATATTCTAATTAACAAACATGGAATTTAATTAATAAAGAAGCAATAATATTATTTCATCATCGCCGTCAAGTTAGGATTTTTCATTTTTGTGGTCACAAAACATCCGTATGAGAACAAGCAACCCCAGGGGCAAGGGTTTGGGTATAATATAACAAGTAATGAACAATTATAAACGGTCAAAATATTTGGATCAGAGTCCTACACGTAATGAAGTCGTTAGTCCGGGGCTGCTGGCTGCATACTTGCGTTCATCTTAACGGTGTGGTCCCAAATGAACAGACATAAATATTAAACTAGTTCAGCTGCGCGCATGCAAACTATTGAAAGTGTTACTTGTATGCAACGATTGGATCCATAAAGAATATCCTCAGGGCTACGGACTGATCTCAAATATTACATATACTCTATATATCCCGAGTATCAGAAAACACTTGAAAACTTCAAAGAAGAACAAACATTAAGCTGAAATGTAATAAGGTTCTGAACTGCTGACGTGAACGGCCACAGTGAAGAATAACAAAACTGCTCCAGGAAGAAAAGGAGGAGACAATCTTTTTCATTATTATTATTATTATTATTGTCGATGGCTGCATGTGAATTGCACTTTGGCAATTTGGGAGATACATATTGTCTTCCACGTGTCTAATTCTTATTTGGCTTCCCCTGCATCTACCAACTTAAAGTGACGCCTGTCCCTTTGATGTTTGAATTCTGATAGCAACACGAGGCAGTGCACCCTGCCTCTGTGTCTAGTTTTGTATGGGCCATCGGGTCATTTATCCCTGTTCGTTACCATGGACTTAACTGGACCTCCGTGGGACAATCGCACAGTTTCACACCCCTGGGTCTTCCATGAAATATAAGCATCAGGGGAGAGTCCATCATAAACTCAAAACACTAACCTATTGAGTGAAAGAGGCACTTTACTTGATTTCTTACCGCTTAAAACCCTGTACAAGTAGCCCCCTTCGTGAACATCCGCATGTCATACTATTGTTACAAGTCCCAAAAAGAAAGGAACTAATCCCAGAGAACTAGTCTTAGATGGATGGAGATCCCTTCAACTTATAATCCACAACTCATGACGCTCTGCTTAATATTTGATCATCATGCTTTTCTGATCAAACTGGTTCAGGAATTAGTGGTTTTATTTGGCAGATTTTAATCTGGGTGTGAATGAGTGTTACTGAGATAATCAGGGAAGGATCACATTTAAAGCTCCACTAAAAATGTCTCACTATTATCTGGGCGCCCTTGCTCATGCGGGAACAGCAGAAAGTGATAATGTCATCGTCACAGGGATGGTTCCAACTTCCAAGTCTATCCACCAAACAAAACTCCCCCACGTCCACATCCTCCTCCTAACTTTGAATAATGCAGTTTGGAGGATAAAGGCTGTAACTTTTATTTTTCTCTCGCACTTTTGTCGGTTCCCAATGAAAACGACAGGATTCTACTCTCTCCCATATTTTTATTCATTTGCTGACGTGCTTATTTTATTATTCCATTATCTTTTGTCATTGACATTTTCTCACTACAATTTCTGGAACTCTCATTTTGACAACCACCCCTAGTGTGACTCACTTCAGGGATCTCTGTTTCTGCCATTTCTTTAACATGTTATGAATTCGGGTGGTGTCGTATATTTTATTATGAATGGTTTTTTTTAAATAAAGATAGACAAGCAAAGCATGTGAGGGCGGATTCTGCGGGCAGAGTTAGGTGGAAATTGTATTTTATATTGTTTGGGTATTACTGTTACATTATTGCCATAATGGGATTTTTTTTTTTGTCACAAATTGGGGAATCCTTATCTCCTTCTTGCCATGTAGATGGGCAGTTTAGCAGGAGAAAAATGACGTTGTTCTTATTATATATGGATAGGTTGATGCGACTTTGTTTCCAACAAATTATTAAATACTGAAAGTTGCATTGGGCACAGCATTCCCATTGTAAACTTCATCCCGGCATCAAGGCATGCTTTTCTAATATTGACAAAAGGACGTTGAATTAGTACCTTCTCATTATTTTTTTCTGGCTAGAGAGTATCTGTTCATCATTTAAATAAATAATATAACTCCTATCTAAAAAATAAATAAGAAGTGGTGATGATTTTGATTCTCACAACTACCACATATAAAAAAAAAAGTGGGTATATTTTCTCTTCAAATATGCAAATTTCAAGAACAAATAATAACAGACAGCACAACAGAACAGACCAGTGGGAGGCTGCGTCGTGGGAGACGTCTGTTATGGAGGCGTGAAGACGTGTCGATGCTGGGAAGGGACGCATAGCAAAAGTGCGTACCCAAAAAGGAATCATTCCGATTATTTAAGAAGGATGGGGGAAAAAACGGTAGAAAGCCTCATAAAACGTAGAAATTTTTCATAGTTGGACTTTTATGATGAGTCTTCTGCTTATACTAACCACCCCCGGGGCGAACTTCCGGTCACGCCGTGCAAATATAACACTACGTATAATATCTCCATTTATTTTTTTCTCATATATTTATTTTTTAAGATAGTTATTTTAATAATAATAATAATTCTAATTCTAGCTTATACATTTAATTATTAAGGATATTTTAAAAAAGACAACGCCTATTTATTATAAATAACTAATATAATTATTTTTTAATTTATTTAAATTAGTCAATTAACTTTTATATTAAAAATTAAAAAAAATACAAGGTATACATAATTACCATAGGGTCATTGCCACATTAGTGGGCCCTTGCTTCTTTTTTATTTTTTATTTTTTTGGGCCAACGCGAGACCCCTCTTGAAGGGGATTCTTTTTTAAATTTTAAATTGCAAAACTTATAGAATACTTATTATTTGATTTTTTTTATTTATAGTTTCAAGCTAATTATGTACTGTTTTTTTATGTATACTTTTTTATAATAATTTATTGAGTATGGACCGAGGTGGCGGAGCAGAACTTTCACATAGTTTGTCACGGACTTGGTCGTAATTCCAACGAACCGTGCGGCCTAGCAAACTTCTTGCCTTAAGTTGCTAGTCAGCCTAACTCACGAAGGAACACAAAGGAACAAGAGACTCAAATCACGAAGGAACACAAAGGAACAAGAGACTCAAAGAAAGAACTTTGTATTGATCTCTCAAGTACTTACAACACTCTCACTTTCTTGAGTCTCTTGTTCCTTTGTGTTCCTTCGTGAGTTAGGCTGACTAGCAACTTAAGGCAAGAAGTTTGCTAGGCCGCACTGTTCGTTGGAATTACGACCAAGTCCGTGACAAGTTTCACGTGGGTTGAATGGATATCCGCATGTGATTATGCCGCTCATTTCGTCGCCGACCATCAAAACCAATCTCTGACCCTTCTTTTCGGGGACACGTGTAGAGGCAAGATTCTCCCAGAAAGCAAAATTTGATTGGGTTCCGTCACAATCTGGGCCGTCCAGTTCCTGCTGATCATTGCTCCACGTTTCGCCTTTCTAAAGGCTAGCATCGGGCAGGGACTCAATTATCTAATTCTCCGCCATCGCGACAAAATAATTATTTAATAATAAATGCACTAATAAAACTACGGATTACGCCAGTGACCCCACTGCGTCCCGATTCAATCCTGAAAACAATGTGAAGAGACAACGGGCCATGGACACTTGGCGATCTTAGAGGAAGCCTAGGAAACCACCAGACACTACTCTACGGAAATTTTCAGAACAAGATACCAAATCGGGAAAACTTTTAAAGGAAAATTAAGATAAAAAGGGTAAATGCACTGACCCCTCATTCCTTCTCCGTTCCTTAACCTTTTCCTGTTCTTACTTCTTCTGGTTTCTCCTTCCTTTGCTAGTAATGAGATGTATTGTAATTGATCACTCATCAGTCAACAGTCATCCGTCTGAGTTGTATTGATTTCTTTGCTGATTTTGACGATAAGTTGATCCTTTGGAGATTTCAGTTTTATTATACTCATTTTATCTTTACTTTATGCTTCTTTGCCCCTTTCCTTCCCTTTTTAATGCATTTCTATCCAGTGGCTCTGTTTTTTTTGTCATCATCGTTTAAATTGGAATAATGGTTGATTCTGAAGTCAGGTTGAACCTTGTTCATTTGGACGTTTCATGAATTTCTCTCACGACATATATATTTGAGAAAGAAAAATAACAGGTTTCTCAACAGTACTGTACCTCAATTGAGCCTTTTCCATCATAGTTTGAAGAAGCTGAGCTTAATTCACTGTTCTATTATACATGTAAACTCAAGTCCGTAGTCTCTTCTCTCTCTATTTCGTATTTGATAGTGAGTCGAGTTTCGTTGAGTTCGTTTAGAAGTGTGAGAGAGTGGAGTCTGAATTTTTGCCCGTAGTAAGCTTAGATCAGCTTCCGATAGTGCTTCATTCAGATTTCACCCGGATTGAGACCACAATGAACTTTAAGAATGTGAAGAACGACCCTGCGGTCGATAACAGCAGTGGCGGAAGGCAACCAGTGAACTTTTCCCTGGCACGACAGCCGTCCGTCTACTCTCTGACATTTGACGAATTCATGAGTACCATGGGAGGTCCTGGAAAGGACTTTGGGTCCATGAACATGGATGAGTTGCTCAAGAACATTTGGACAGCTGAAGAAATGCAAACAATGGCGTCCGCCGGCTTTGTTCAACCGGTGACCGGTACCTCTGGTGATGGCCATTTGCAGAAACAAGGATCGTTGACACTGCCACGGACAATTAGCCAGAAGACAGTGGATGAAGTCTGGAAGGATATTTCCAAGTACGGGATTGCTACTGGTCCTGGAGGCCCCAGTTTTCCTCAGAGGCAGCAGACTCTGGGAGAGATGACGCTGGAGGAGTTCTTGGTCAGAGCCGGCGTGGTCAGAGAAGATATACAACTAGATGAAAAGCCAAACGGGGGGCTTTTCGCCGATTTGTCTCGGACAGGGAATCATGGTGGTTTAGAGATGGGTTCTCCGCAATTCAACAAGGGTGCAGGGTTAGTAGGAGGCCCGATTCCCGGCAATAACAACGATCGTCTAACTCTTCAATCGTCAACCAATTTGCCGTTCAATGTTAACGGGATTAGATCGAATCATCAACAGTTGCCTACTTCACAGCCACCGCAGCTGCAACCGCAGATACTTCCAAAGCAACCTGCTATGTCTTATGCAGCTCCAGTGCCATTAATGAGCAATCAAGGAATCAAGAGCGGAATAGTGGGACTTGCTGATCAGAATCTAAAGGCCAATATAGTTCCGGGTTCTGCACTGCAAGGTGGAGGGATCGATGGTATGGGTTTCGGACATGGGGGTGTTCATGTAGCTACAAGATCCCCAGCGAATCAACTGTCTTGCGATGAAACTGGGAAGATTAACGGGGATACTTCGTCAGTATCGCCAGTTCCTTATGTATTCAATGGTGGTTTAAGGGGAAGAAAGCGCAGTGGAGCTGTGGAGAAGGTAATTGAAAGGAGGCAGAGAAGAATGATAAAGAATAGAGAATCAGCTGCTAGGTCGAGGGCTCGCAAGCAGGTGAATTTTTGTTCTATAAGCTCGTTCTCACCTTCCCGTCAACCCAGCTTCTTTGTTTCTACAATTTTATATTGACTTATTGGGATTATTCTAAATTTAACAATCGAGATTGCTGCATTTACTCATTCGACTGGTTGAGTGCTTGAATTCAAGAGAGTAACTTCAATCCACTTGGGTTGTAATGAAATTTGTGGATTGATTAAAATAGAAAGGAACTCGCGCCCTTCTGACTCTTCTGTAGAATTGCCATCTGGATTAGCTGATCTCACGCAAGATGTTGGCCCCTGCTGCAGACTGTTTATGTAATTCTAGTAACAGGAAAGAGATTTTGTGTAATCTCAATAAGGAAAAAAAATTCTGCATATTTAATCAATAGATGCAATTATTTCCAGGATCTAAAGAACATAATATGATGAGAAGTTGCCTTATTTAATTTCTATGCTAACATTTCAACTAGACCTTAACTCTGTTTTTATTCTCCGTTGGCATGCTGTGCAAGATATTGAAACGTCTGATCAATGAAATGCATAAAATAGCATTAAAAGCACTAGGCATAAGTTAATATATTTTACCAGCGAATCGATTTTACTGGGGACATAACGTGGGAAGACGGTCCAGATGGAAGTTTTGATAAATGTATCAGGATGCCTGATATGTTTTTTTCACCTTGATCCTCGACTTTCTCTTCTTCCAGGCATATACCACGGAACTGGAAGCAGAAGTTAAAATGTTAAAAGATGAAAACCAAGAACTTCGAAGGAAGCAGGTAATTTTTGTTATTGCAGCATGTTCCATGCGGATGTGAGATGCCGGAACACCTGCCGATTCATCCATATGGCTTAAGTTCACGTACACTAGTGTAATATTTTCTGATGCATCATCTTTTTGGACTCTGCAGGCTGAAATCATGGAAATTCGAAAAAAACATGTAAGTTGGGCCTTTGTTTACCTTTGTTTTTTCCCCCATTAAGGGTTCTTTTCCATCTTCTATGTTTAGTTTGACCTTTACTGTTATTGAGTGGTCAAAACTTTTCTCATGGTTGAGCAATGAGGTTATGCCCCATTTCATAACTATTTTTGGTCCCGGTATCATGATTTAAATCTGGCCGAAGAAATACAGCATCATCTTTACCCTAGAGAATATGTTTTAGTTTTATAGACCCATTACGGTTGCCAGGTCTTAGTTTGGAATTGTTTTCTGGGATAGAAATTGGTTTTTTTCTTTATGCCCTTGGGAGCTGTTAGTGGTTTGCAATGGGTCATAAAAAGTCCGCTTACCTATCGCAAGAATCCCTACCTTCCATCGTTCTAGCCTGTTAGTTCTCTAATTGAGGATTTTCCCTATATGATGCGTGTGTTCGAGAATTCTGAACTAGAGAGCAACAGATGACGTTGAAAGTTTCTTTCTTCGTGAATACTTCCATCAGCTACTCTGTTTTAGGACTGCTAGTTCATGGCCATCATCATTTGAAGACTCGATAATAAACACTCGCCGCTATCAGATTTGCCCTCGTGTAGCTGTGGGCACTACTTAATATTTCATGCATATGGTTAGAAACTGATCCCTACTTTTCTGCCATTCCCAGATTATGGAGATGATAAATACGCAACAAGCAGTCAAGAGAAGATGCTTGAGACGAACTCAAACTGGACCATGGTAGAATGAAGATGGTGAAATGATGCTGATGTAGGCTAAATGCATGACTACACGTACATACTTCCAAATACCGTATTCTGCCGTAGATTGGGGGTCAATAACTCCTAGATAGGCGTTTGAAAGTTTGATATCTAGCCTCTACTTCAGACACTTGTTGGGGAGAAGAGGTGTTTTTGCAAACGTTCAGTTTCATGTCGTCTTTGGAAAACACTCTTGTGCAGATTATTCGTTGCCGAATATGAGTCGTAGAGAAATTTAAGTTTTGCATCTTTTGTATTACGGTTCATAGGACCCTAGAAGAATAGACCAGCCTTGCCTCTTTCGCGCCATCGGTTAGCATTGACACTATTTCATCCCTTATGTATGTATGTATGTGTTTGAATTGCTTTTATTTCAAGGGCAAATTTCTGATAACTCCTAGTACAAAGCAATGAGAATGGCATCGTCATACTTAGAATTCGCAACACACAAATACTAATTCAAAGCTACAGTTTTAGAATTCGCAACACACAAATACTAATTCAAAACTACAGTCACATTGATTAGAATCACAGAAGATCCTTCGTAGTGATATTGACATGCTCTGTAATAAACCAGAGTCACTGGCCCCCTCTCTAGGGAGACGATTGTTGCCGCCCTTCAATTGTCATAGGGGCTTGGGGATATGCGTATTCCCCGCCTTCTAGGTCCATTCACCCTGTAAGTAACTAGACATATAAAATTTATGAAGGATTTGACCTTTTTTAAGTTAGAAAAGAGGTTTACAGGGTCCAAAAGCAAATAAAAACAACAACAATAGACACCAATCTGGCACATATGAAAGTCCAATGACGCTGAAAGTTCCTTAACTTAAGCATGCCCAGTTGACAAGATCCAAAAAAAATTCCAAAAATTAGAATCAGAATTAAAATTAGAATGCTACAAAAGTCTTGAGCGAGGGAGTCAGAGTCAATATCCCTATTTATACAACTAAGATGTCAGTTACACTAACAACTAAAGCAAATCTTTCAGTTGATCTCATCATAATATTGATCTTCAGAGCATCAAGGAGGATCCTTCGTATCCAAAAAAATAAAAACATAAAGGAGCAGTGACTCACAGATGAGCCAACTGAGCTTTTCTATGCGAGCGTATTCTCCGCAGAACTGTCTGTACTTGGTTCGGCTGGTAGCATAGTGAATGACTGTATCTAACACCTTCGCTTTTTGCTGCTTCCCTGTTGTCTGAAGTTTCATGCCCAGCAAAAAACAAGGGGGACACCTCAGGCAAGAAATCAATTCCCGCCAGGTGCTGGGCCCACTTATAAGGGCGTGATGTTCTATTATCATTGAACATTATAGCATCCCCGACAATGAGCTTGGCTGACTGTATTACCAATCAAAAGGATTATCATGACACAGACATATCATACAAAGTTGTGGGAATAAATGAAGGATAGAGATATACAATGAAGAATGAGCCACAAAAATGAATTAGAAAACATCCCATTTGCATACCTGGTGAGGGAATTCGAGACCTGTGTCATCGGGGAATAAATTGCACAAGATGTCATTGTTGGGACCATCATCAGATGCTTCAATTCCAACACATACAATATTCAACTTCACCAAGTATTCAAATGTTAGAATGATGAGTTTTGCCGACTTAAAATCGGGAACCTCATCATCATACACGTGGAGATTGATTTTAAGTGGATGGACTTGCAATGCGGCTGAGTGGTAAAGACTCTCCTTGCCTTGAACCATCCTAGGCCGTTTTCTTTGTCCCTGCATATCTTCTATGTCATCAGGTGCTTCGTCTCTTAATTTGCTAACACCCAAGGAGGTGGAAATACCTGAGAATCAAAACCAAATTGCACTGAAATCATGAATTTTCTATTGAGGTGGAATAATAAAATAAATGTCAAATTTGAAGAGGGTCAGAACTTAGTACTCAGACACTTTAGCAATCATAAAGCCAAGTGGGGTGGACACAATTAAAAATAGATGTTCAATTGTACCATTTATTATCTTAAGGCAGCATATATGGAATAACTAATCTTTCTGTATGATATTGCCTTTTTTACCAAAAAAACTAATCTTGAACACTTACAAGACTTTCTTTCCGATACTCTTTGGATGCTGTTAATATTTCACCTATCATAAATCCTCGTCTTAGATAATATTGTCAGAGTAATGGTCTAGTATAGGGTTTAATCATTAGAAACATATAGAAAGGACAGATTCATAATCCCTTGTCAATAGACTTACTGCAAGCTGCTACAGTACTGGATAACATTTTTGATGCCCCTCAAAGAATGCCAGAATTTAAATGTCAACTGTCATTTACCAGTGTCCTTATAAGCTTGATGACGGGCAAATGTTTGAGCATCTTTTAGGGTTCCCGTGATCTCCAGATCAATTGATTCCCCAAATGCTTCCTTTTGAGCCAATAGCTCTGAGTAAATCACAAAAAGAGGTGGTGGAAGCAACTCTGCCAAACTCTGGTGCTTTAGTTTCCTAGCTTGCTGAACTCCTAGTTGGCTTTGTATTGGCAGCGATGCTTTCTTAAGAGACTTAAACTGTGAAGGGAGACTTGACAGGGATTTTTTCCGGTTTGCAATTGCATCCAAAAGGATTTTCTTTTCTTGTTCTATATTGTTGTGAAGTTTGCAGAGCTCCTTCCGCTGATACAAAATAGTAACTATTATGGCATCTAACTCTCTTCAATTGAAAGAAAAGACTATGAAGGCAGATTATTAACACAAACAAAACAGACAAAAGTGTCCAGTTTTAACATGGCAAAGATGCAGCATATATCAAGAAACACAAAATTTGTTGCATTGATACCCCTAAAAGCTAACATCTATTATGCGCACAAATCCACCTAATTGCTGATTGTTATATGCAACGGGTGAACTTTTGCAATAATTACCGAGTCTTACCTGGAATAGCTCAAAATTGAGCCTCTTAAGCATCAAATCGTGGGCACTGTCATTTGACAATACAGACTGCTTGATGTTTTCCGGGGCATCGCGAAAAAATTCTTCCTCCGTTACCAGTTCAATATCAGAATATTTTGACTTGAAGTCTTTGCAAGTCTTTATTGCTTTAACATAGTGGCTTTTCTCATACATCAGGTTTTGAAGCTGCAAACTTGAGAAGTCTATCGGCGGCTTTGCATGTTCCGTTTCCATTCTAACACGGTCTTCCTCTAGCAAGATGGTACGGTTTGCCTGGAAACATAAAGACATATATATGCCTTCGAATTAATATGAAGCGCGTTATTTGGGACTTAAATCTTGGTATGTCGAATGATAGGGATTGAATAGGAAAGATAGATCATGACATTGCTGAATGGTTTAGGAAGCTAAACTCATGACATCACAAACAATTAGGGAATAGGAAGGATAACTTATGGAAATCGGATACTGTCTCGAATTAAAATCAGGATCGTTCATTTGAATTGGCAGAGCAGAAACCATTTTAACTAAAAGGTTAGTCATAACCCCTAGAGCAGAAAACAAGAGCGGTAGAGTCGGGGACCTGACGGAGAGTGATGAGGTTGAGGAACATCTGAGTGACGAGCTCTCTGAGCTGCGATTTGGGTGCGCCATCTTTCTTAACAGATAGCATTTCGGCGACGATGTTCTCCGCCGAAGTCTTGCAATTTTGCAGTACTTCGAAAGGAGATTCCTCCAACGAGCGCTGTTCCGCTGAGTGCGCACCTTGTCTGTCTTCGTCTTCCATTTTTCTTCCCGCCGTTAATTGCTCACCAACACCCCAGGGGTTCCCAATTCCCAAATTGTGTGGGCGTCGGAGCTGAGAATTATCAAATGGAGGTTATTCTTTAATGGCCCTTTTTTTTTTTGGGGACCAGCATCATGGCCCATTTGGTCCACTTGAATATGTGGGAATGTAATGAAATATAATATTATCCCCTATTATAATTATAAGAGCTATTAATTAATTTGAATAAATTAAAAAATAAGTTAAGGTAGTTTTTTTAAACTATCCTTACTAATCAAGTATATGGTTATAATTATTATTATTAGAAGGATTACTTTGAAAAAAATACATAAATATGATAGACAAAATGGATTGAGGTCTTATATTTGAATCAAAATAAAAGTTAAATGAAGTCTTATATTAAGGATCGGAAGTAGTAGTTGGGAATGTAGGTAATGTAATTACAATAAAATTGTTTGGTTCAAAATTAAGAATGATAAAATTTAATTCATTATGCATATTTAATTAAACACGAATAAAACTAAAAGGACAAAAATACACCTAAACCCAGATAAAATTGCAATTAGGTATGCGTTCCCTCCTTCTTCCTCATCCATCGTTGACCCTCAACCCAACTTCCTTGTATTTTGGGTTGCATCTCTTCCGACAAAATTGAATCAAAACCAGAAAGAAGAAGTAAAAACTATTTATATAAAAAAAAAAAGAAGTAAAAACCAAAAACAAAATTTAGAAGGCTGATTCATTTTATGTTATTTTGAAATTCTCAAAATACCTCTCTAACCTGTCACTTATTCAAACCCCAAGTACTTTTTAGATTAGCCTTTCTCTCCTCTCAGCGGAAAGGCCAGGAGTGAGAGTTGGAAGAAGACTTCAAATATGAGCATGAGATCAGGGCAGAAAAATATGATAAAAAATACAAGGATAAATAATATCTTTTTTCAAATTCCCACGTGTTGTAATCCTCGTTTAGGGCCTTTAGCAGTGCAATTCCTATTACATCATTTGAAGTAATCCTGATGCATCTTGAATCCCTTTTACAATCTAAATGTACAAACCAAACATGTGAAAGCTGGCACTGCATCAGCATTACAAGGAATTCAAATGCAATGCATCCAACCAAAAGTGCCATAAAGGTTAAAAAAAAAACGTTTTTTGCCAACTATTTGTCTATATATAATTAAAGTAATATTCCTCCACTTCCTTTTATATTTATCATTTTAGAATTTCGAAATAGCTTTAAATATTATTTTTAATTCTAACCAACTTGATTCTCAACAAAAAAAGACAAATTATACTTAACAAAGATAGATTAGAAAAGTCATTAAAGATTTTACATATTAAATGAGAGATTGAACCAAAAAAAAACTCGAGAGTTTAATAATGAGAGGAAGGAGGGAGCAAATAACAAGGCAATAAGAGCATGAAATTTTGCAAGGAGGATAAGGAAAAAGAAAATTAAAAATATAAATTTGAGTGAAAATCTACTTGAGCGAACAGGCGTCTGAGTAAAAATTTATCATAAAAATTTAAAATTATAACAATTTCATTTTATATCATTAAAAAACTAATATTAATGGATAAAATGGTGATACTAATTTGCCAATATTGTTATGATTTTAAGTTTTTAAGGAAAATTTATACAAAAATAAATTCAGATGTCCAGGGCTAAACTTTTAAAATAAATTTACATCTTAAACCCAAAAAAAAAAAAAGGAACTTCGGAATTGCTGACCAGAATAAAATGTTAGATCATTTTTTTTCCCTGAGCATTCACTCTTCGTCCCAAGTAGATTCATTTCTCGTCAGATTGATAGCGTGATTATGCTATTTTATTTTTGGTGAAAAAGCACAATTAAGCCTCTTTTGTTTACAATGTAATGAGCTCGGAATCTCTACAACCAAAAATTTTGAACTCTGATTTTCAAAATTGACCCCCATAAGTTGATGATCGTGGCTAATACCAGTGATTGGCGGTGGTCCGCGTTGACGTTGCAGTATTTAGCTGCCAATGATAATTAAGGAGTATTTAGTCTATCCAAAAAATATTTTTAAAACGTTTTTTCACACAATATCAAATAAAATTTCCTTATATACTCATGTCATTATAAGATTATTTTTAAAATTATAATTTAAATTCTACCAAAACACTTTTTTTTTTTTATAGGAAAGGGATTAAAATACCAAAACACGCTTACTGAGCGGCAATCAATGATGGTCGTGGAGGAAGACGACAATACTCAAATACTCAAAGACAGGCCAAAGTTTTTTGGTTCCCAGGAATTTCAGGCTTTTAAGGGGGTGTTTGGATTAGAAATATGGTTTAGAAGTGTTTTACGGATTACGAAGTAAATATGTGAAGGAGATTATCTCGTTTTATGGAAAGGTGTGTTTCTGAAACTATGGTTTTGGGTTTCCCAAACACCCCCTAAATATAAAGCAGCCCTCGCGCCACGAAACGAACCCGCAAGCCTGGACTCCGCGGGACCGCCCCACAACACAAATCAGGGTGTGATTTCACGATTAATTTCTTTATTTTTAATTATGTTGTTTTTTATATTTCTTTTATAATTTTTACGTTATATACATTTAATATTAAATATATAATACTTTTTATCATTAATATAAACACTAATTGACTAATTTAGAAAAATTAAAAAAAGTTAGTTAAATTAATTGTTTGTAATAAATAGATTATGTCTTATATTTAAAATCAAGTTAAATATCAAACCAATTCTTATATTAAGGACAAGAAATAGTATTACTCAATACAAGTTATATTTATTTCTCATCTAAACTGATTTTTTCATTAATCTTCCAAAAAAGTTTCAATTTATCAAACGGACTTATTTCAAAAGCCAATTCAAATATAAATCACATTATACTAAAGTCAGATTGGAAAAAAGTTACTTCTACACCGTTAAGGGGGTGTTTGGATGTTCCTGAAAAGTATTTTTTCGTCAATCGAAATAAATTCCTCTATATATTTATTTTATATATCATAAAAACACTTTTAAAACTATGATTTTGATTCTATCCAAACACTTTCTTAATTTTTTTTTTTCCTCTGGTATGTTCTCACCTGTAATTTTTTCCTGGCCAATTATTCTTGCCCGGAACTTTTTTTTAACCAGCATTTTTACCTGGAAAGTGACTGAGATCTTTAACTGTGAACAACATGACGACATAATCATGGTAGTATTTATCCTATGCTGACAAATTTCTAGTACCTTTGAAAACCAAAAAGGCGCCGTGATCCCGAGCTAGTTTGAATCAATGGAGGCAACAGGTGGACCATTCGTGAATTCACTTGAACCACCAGACAAATCCATGATAGCTGGAATAATAGCATGATAAAGGGTAATGAGGAAGAACCCTCAAAGTGGGGGAAGGAAGGCCAATCCCAATAAGCGGCAGCACTTGATTAACGAAGCACTGCCTACTAGAACGCCATGAAAATTCCCCTTAAAGAGCATACACAAAGTCTTCGATCTTGAGAGTTCAAAAGCCGATTTATTTTCTTTTGTCTTTATCTGTGTTTTCATTACTATTTATTGACTGAGACGTCAGACCCTTCCTTTCCAGTCCCGCCATCGCAATGCTTTCTTCATTCTCAGTCTCTTTGAGCTAGACAATGCCGGAGTTAGGGTTTCAGGAAGCAGCGCCGTCTGGTCGACCTGGTTTCAGGCCTCGCGATACTAGCCCTGACTCCGTCATTTTCACGCTTGACTCCAACTTCAGCCTCTTCTCCTCTGCTTCTGCAAGCGTCGATCGCCGATCCTTTGCGTCCGATGCTCATGACCATGACTCCTTAGCCTCTGAAATCTCCCCGGTACTTCTCACAATGATTGCATTTTCATTTTCGTTCCTGCATTATTTATTTACTGATTTGTTTACTTGTATGTCGTCTTATGACATTTCGTTCTCATCCAGCAAAGGAGCTTCACGCAGTAATTTTCTTGAACTGCGGTTTCTGTCATTCAATGAAAAGTAATTAGTCACGTAATCTATGTGCTTCTTGCTAATTTGAACTAAAATTGGTGAAAACGAAGTTGACATTGAGTTTCTATGTCTCTCGGAAGGAAGAAAAACGACGAAAGGATCTAATTCTTTGTTTTCGGATAAATAAACGGTATCCCACCGTGCGAATTGCGATGGCACATGTGTGATTGGTCAAATCTTAGCTAATTACTTTGAGATTCGCCCAGTTTCTAGTGTTGATTTCTTGGATCTCTTGCAGCATTTGGCAGGCCATGATTATGAGATTTTTCACGAGAGTTGGAGTGGTCCAGATCCAGATCCAGACAAGCCTGCACTGCACAAGAAGAAGCACGGTCGTCTGTCTAGAAAGGGAGAAAAAGCGAAAGGTACGCTTTTGTTTTGTTGGAAAATTTCAAAATCCGCAAAGTGACTAGGCCCGGCCGGTTTTTAAATTTGACGTGCCCACTGACTTACTATCCGTCTCCTATTAATTTCACGTAGTTCAAAAGGATGACAGCGATGCTGGTGATACTGAAGACGGAAATCAACTCCTGCAATTGGATTCAGCGAGGAACTCCTTCTCTCTAGCTCTCAAAGGTACCTTTATCGCATCACACAATCCGAAGTAAAGCCTCTTCGCTCTGGTTTATTTTTTAGTCTCGCCTATTCACTTTACTTCTTCTCTTCTCTATAAAGAATGCCAAAATAGGAGAAGGTCCGAAGCTTTCTTGAAGAAGACAGACCGGCGAAGGCCTGCTTCTTTAGATCTCAACAATGCGACCGGAACTTCTCCTCGATTGGGAAACATGAGAAAGAATTCGGTTTATTCCCTAAGATCTGACGCTTTCCCTAGTCCTGCTACACCTGATTATCGAAAAGCGAGTGTTGCGATGCAAAAGGGTTGGAGCTCCGAGCGAGTTCCCTTGCACACAAATGCGAGCCGGAAGCATGTCGCTGGTGCCCTGTTACCTCTCAATAATGGAAGAACGTTGCCATCCAAATGGGAGGATGCCGAGAGATGGATTCTCAGTCCCGTTTCAGGAGATAGCACGGGGCGGGCTTCGCTTCCTGAGCCCCAAAGGAGGCCAAAGTCAAAGAGCGGTCCGCTTGGACCTCCTGGTGCTGGTTATTATTCACTGTATTCGCCGGCAGCACCAATGTTCGAAGGGGAAAATGCGGGGAATTTCATGGCTTGTTCTCCATTTTCAGGTGGTGTTATCTCAACTGATAGCTTGACAATTCAATCCAGTGACCCTCGTGGAATCCTTCCGATGCAAGCAGAATCTTGCATGGCCCGCTCAGTTAGTGTGCATGGATGCTCTGAGATGCAGGGCCAATCATCAATGCCTTCCCAAGGTACTATATTCAATGTTCCAATCTTCCTTTCCATTTTACTTCAATGTTAGGTGCTTGCAATGACTATCTTTGAAGTTTGGAACATCGTCGAATATTTTTGATCTCAGAGAAAGAAACTATGAGGATCATCTGGTGTATAAGAGCTGAGAAGGATTGGCTAAAACAATTTTGCGTGGAATCTAGTTATCTAACTTTAAATGAACCTCGTGCAAACCCCCTAACGCATGTCAATATTTATTTGATATGCAGAATCTAACGAGTCATCATAACTATAAATGATGGTTTCCTTATATGACCACTCAACTGTGCTTCTATGCATCTTATGTTGCTCTCTTGCCCTTGGTTCTAGCAGAGAAAAAGTTTGGCGGCTTCAAAGATGCTGCCACCAATGTATCTGGTGCTATTTTAAGGAGGGACATGGCAACCCAGATGAGTCCAGAGGGTAGCCAATGTTCCTCTCCCAGCACGAGGACATCATTCTCTGCCTCCACACCATCTGTCCTGCCCATCACTGAATTGCAGGGTGTATCTTCCTCTAAAATGGATATCAGAGATGTGCAGGTTGATGAACGAGTCACCATGACAAGGTGGTCCAAGAAGCATAGAGCCCTCTTCTCAGGGAAAGGCTCAGAAAATGTTGACAAGCGGAAAAAGAAAGAAATAAGAGCTCATTCTTCATCTTGGGACCTGACTGGAACAGCAAAGACTCACTCAAAGTATGTCTTGTTTTTTATTATATTAATTTTATGCAATTTCTTTTGTTAAATGAGGAAGAAAATGATACAGCAGGGCTTTATTAAACTCATGAATGATTACTAAATTGCAGGTCACAGTAGTCTAGGAGTTTATTGTGATTTGGTTACTAAATTGGCTATAATTTATTAGTACTGATATGATTACTCGAGTAATCAATAATCCATCTTCATCCCCTTCCCAAGGGTGTAGAAGCGGACCATCACAACAGCATCCTGCATAATCAAAACTAGAGAACTGAAGTTTATAAAGTTCTCTGATCTGACAGTATCTGCCACGAGAAAAATCTCGCAATATCCTACTTAACAGTTGTTAGTGCTATCTCTATCTCTAATGTTAGTAAAATGCCAGCTTTTTTTTTTTTCCCTTTTTGTTTAGGGCAAAAAGGGAGGAGGCCAAAATCACTGCATGGGAAAACTTGCAAAAGGCAAAAGCTGAGGCAGCGATACGGAAGCTAGAGGTAACTCTCTAATAACATATTTCCTTACCATCAGTTATCGGTGATAATTAAATTAAATTTCCCTCGTTTTCCTTAACATAATTTTGTTAATCCTAAGTTAGCAGATTGTAGCATATTTCCTGCTAACTTGACTATTGTGGGTCAGATTGTATGAATGTGAATTTTGCTTGCAGAAACAATGAATTATTATAGTCATTATTTTATTTGTTATTTTAGATGAAGTTGGAAAAGAAGAGAGCATCTTCTATGGACAAGATCATGAGCAAGCTGAAATCAGCTCAAAAGAAAGCTCAGGAAATGAGAAGCTCAGTTTTAGCCAACGAGGCCAACGGACTTGCTGGAACTCCCCACAAGGCCATATCATTCCGTGGAAGTAGCCACATGGGTTCTTTGGGTGGTTGTTTCACCTGCCAGGCTTTTTGATGCACAGTCCAGTATTGTTAAGTTCTCAGTTCGCCTGATGCTGGGCAAATTTCCCTGTAAAATGTAGAGTTCAAACCTTGTCCTGTTTCAGAAATTACATCATTGTATGCTTCTGAATGGTAAATTTTTGTCAAATGGATACAGATTGCTGATAGGTAAACAGATGTTATTAGCTAGATATACAAGAATCATTTTCACGCGTTATTAGACTGTTTTGACTTTTCAAGCAGAGGCAAGTTATTGCTTTCTTCTGTCATATTATCCATTAATCCTCAGCTTTCCTTTAAAAATATAAATAAGCTGCAGTTTATTGTCGTCTCTGCAACTAAACATGAAACTTCTACTATTGACATCCATGTTTGGTCTGAGTGGTTTTCTGAGGGGTTCAAATGCGTCGGATGGAGGATATGAATGAATAGTGTGATGCACAATGTAACTGGTAAATTAGTTTGATCGCCTTTTTCGCCCTATATAAATTCATGATGCATGTATTGGCGCGGCCCAAACTCTATGCGCGGTGTTTTGTAATTTTTTCGCCCAATTTTCCCGTTGAGATGTAATCCATCTATTATTACAGAGCAAAACGTCTCTACCGTTTGTCTTACAATTATAGAGACTGAAGTGCATCAATTTATGTTATTGCTCTCTCTCTAAACTTATTTCCTACCAAGTTTAAAGCACCTAATTTCGTTTTGAGAGAAGCTTAAGCAGTTGTTGCGCTAGAAGAACGCAAGAGAGCAGGTTAGAAGGGCGTATGTCGCAATGGACATGGTAAAGGTTAAAGCAGGAAATAAGGGTTGATTGGACGGGGTTCTGTTGAAGTTGGATCCATCATGTGTTACTAGAAAGTTGGGTTTAGTTGGGTTCATTTTGTGGCCATTTCGGTTTATAGAATCTTCTCTTCCTGACTCATTGTTGCTGAATGCATAGGAAAGGCAAGCACGGCCCAAAACAAAATATAACCAGGCTCCTTCAAAGGGTCTTAGCCCAATTTTGTTTTGTAAAAGGAAGACGAAGAAGAAGGATCTTTCCATGGCAAACAAGGCCTTGACTAATCCAATCAAACCACCCGACATCAGTGTATTAAACTCTCGTTGAGTGTTTTATTGGTATCTCACTAATTGCTCGCGTTGTGCCATTCATTACTATATCAGCTATGCATTTGTTCCGTTTCTAACTTTACCAGTCACTACCTCAGCTGTGAGAGGACCGAATAGACAGCTTTTAATGTTCGGCTCAAAAAGAAATACTCTGCTTGTTGGCAATGACCGGCGACATCAACAATGCAAAGCCCACACTTCATTTCCCCATCCCCTCAGAGAAATGGCAGCGGTTTCAACTTCTTTACATTATATATAAACAAACACCAAGAATTAATTAAATTGGTAAGGAGTCGTTCATAACTCATAAAGTATAAATTTAAATCTCACTGTTGATATGAGAACATTATTGATGCACAATTTGTAAATATTTTTTGAGTATGAAGATATGTTCTGGTCCAAATAAGTTCTTGGACCTAGCTCACTTATAATTTTTTTGTTAAAAAAAAAATATATAAATAAAGTGATCTGTTTGAATTTATATTTTTGTTTCTATCCGATACTTGTAATTAATATGTGTGTTTTATGTTTTCTATTAGGTGCTAAATATAATTTGGGTCACTTTCTATCTTTTCTTTTACCTTTCATTTTCCTTTGTCATGCTCTTATTGAAAATTTCTCACTCCAAGCTCAAAAGTCAAACCCATGGTCTCTCTGTGTTGGCGCCTGGGGCAAGACGGTCACATGGGTCTTCTGACAGCTTTCTCTGACCAAATTGTCTACTCATTTATGGCTCTTCTCCACGTATTTATTACTCTTCCACTCTCAGGTTCAGTTCTATAGAAGCATCAAATTCTGGAATTCTAAAGTGAATATGGCATTTCGGGTCTTGCTAGGAGTTAGGACAATCAATTAACAAGGGTACGGAGACAAAGTCTTTTTTTTATCCCCTGTTTATTTATACGGTATTGAAAAAAATTTATTGTATGTATATATAATTTTATCTCTTATTTATTATTATATTGATTTTATTTACATCAATTATAATATACATTAAATAAAGATAATAAAATTTAAGATTTTTGTTTGTTTGTAAAACATGCTGAAAATACCTTATAAACAAGAATAGAGAAGTATTGTATTGAATATCCGACGTGGACATACACGTGAGATGACATGGCTCACTCGAGTTGACCATGTAGATGGAGATCACATGTCAAGGCATTGACAAGAAACGACTACTCATCGGCCTTCCCTGATTGTTATTTAAAAGTTTTAAACACCTGTTAGATCATCACGTGCACTTCTCGTGCATGTTCTGTCCCGCTTCTCATCTTTTATTACCCTCACTCATTATCACACACAACTCCATGCACTTGCCCTCTAAAACTCAATCCTGTCATCTTAATCATTTCCTGCCATATCCTCAAAGTCACAGCTACCTCCGATCGCAGGCAGTATCGAATTTTTGGTGCATCTATATATATATTCAACAGTCTACTCCCGTGCACCCTGATCTCCACCAACACAAACTATATATCTTCTGTCACTTTAGATTGTCCAGGCGCACGAGCCCACATTGTGATTGTTCTTCATTTCTTATTAAGAAATAATGAAAACTGACTTTTCCCGTTTTCTAAAACAATCTTCTGCGTGCGAATGAGCTCCAGATCTATTTGAATGAAGAAAGAAACCAAGAAAAGCTACACTGGCTAGAACCGGTGCTCAACTTTGACTACTAATAACAAAACTGAACATCCCAAAAAGGGGAGTACAAGCTTACTGTGTATAGATAAACAAGAACAGTCATGCGCGCGCCCACACACATATATATGAATGAAGAGAAAAACTGGAAAACTCGAAGTTATAATATTTGAACTTATGAGTCTCAGCAAAAGTGGTTCGGGTTAGGAGGAGGTTGAGAAAGCTTATGCAGAGAAAGATAATTAGAGGAAGGATTGGGGGGAGAGGACATGAAGAGAGGGAGTGGTGGTGGGGTATTGTTTGAGGTTGCTCGTTGGAGGGAGTGAACCTGGGACTGCAGGAATTTGAGGTAGTGAACAGCTTCGTCTAACATAGAGGCGATGTCCATTTTAGTGCCACCTGGCACCAATCTCTGCAATATCCTTATTCTCTCGCTGATTCTTTCTCTGCGATGGCGAGCCGCCACGCTTTGAGGGTCCTTTGATATCTTGACCTTCCTCCTCTTTGGAGGCTTCACTGACTCCGGGTCTATGTGTATTGGCTGCATCGCTGCTATCCTAAATATCATCTCCCTCATGGGGTTCTTCCCTCTTTCCGTCAAGTCTTGCTCTTGCTGTTGTGGCGTAGGGTTTCCCAGCGACGATGATGTGCTTGTTGTACTTGCGAGTGACCACCAGTTAGGTTTGCCGATCGCTGGTGTAGTTCCACAGAGCTCAGGTGGCGGCACAGGCAAGCCCGTCGCTTCATAATCTTCGATGTAATGAGCTGCTGAGAACTGGGGAGGCTGCGTCGTCGAGTCCATCTGATCTTGCGGCGACGCCCATGAGAATGACCCCTTTGGCCCATCTCCAGTGCCACAGTCCATCTATATATGTATGGTTATAGCTACGAGCTGAGAGAGGTATATAAGGAATTAAAATATCAGACACAAACAAGGAGGAATCAATCAGGGGGATAGAAGTTGTTTGAGAACGCAGGCTGAAGGCTTAGCAGGCTGCTGCCCTACTGGTGAGAAAAGGAGAAACGATATGGATGCTGAAAATATCAATATAATAGTGACATTGGAACAGACTGGCTGGCCAGCTGCACCAAGTTCCTAAGGAATTGACTTTATATATATATATATATATATATATATATATAGTTGAATTGAATGTCTACTGTATATTGTGCAACAAGTGGCTTCACGTACAGTGACATGTACATTGAATAAACGCCATCGATTTATTCTATATTCTGATATATGTATGGTCACAAATGACGCTTTAATATTCTTATTCTTTGTCAAATTAAGAAGTTTAGCCTCATCTTGAGTGTTTTTAATATATGTATATGCTTCCTATTGCGGAAAGAATCTTTCTTTGGTATCAAAATGAGAACACGGGGGGTTGCGTGTCAATTATTGCGACCTCAAACAGCATTATTGTATGGTCAGGGTCTCAGGGAGGGATGCCATATACATACATATACATATATATATATATATATATGCGCCGTCGAACTTGACGGAGACGGAGTGATAGAAGATATAGATATCAGCGAATAATACGTTTAATTAATTAATCTGCCATACAAATTACCACACTACATATAAGAGGATTGAAAGGATACGAGTGGGGAGCGTGGGGGTGGTTAATCAAGTTTGCCTTGGCACCAGGGTTCTTTCTCGTGTTGTTGTTGAGGGAAGAAGACCCACGCACGTGGGAGGTGTCAGAGATGATAGCCATCCAGCGGTGGTGGATGATTCAATGCACTGTATCGTGGTTGATCATTTTGCCGCAGCTTGCAAATAATAATAAGGGTCGATTGTGATGATGATGGTGATGATCACGCCTCAAAATCATCCATTTATCTTTTCTCTGTTGACAATATTCCCCTTATGAAATAGAAACGGCTCAGCCTCCTTGTATATTGGCTTCTTATATAATTTTTGCATAATATTTTGACTAAAATAGAAAAAATCCCCTTAAATTTTGGATTAGTTGTATTTGTACATCACCTCCCTAACTTTTAAAATTTTAAATTAAAAATCTTGATATTTTATGTTTTGATTATAAACTCCCTTACTGTTAAAGTTTTCGTTAACTTTAACGAATTTTGCCATTTCACAATTTTTATCTATTTTATTATACATCACGTCAATTAAAAAAATAATATTTGACATTTGACATGAAATTTGAAATTTGAAAAAAAATTTCTAAAAACTTAAAATAAATTAACTAAATCTGAATGTCTTTTTAAAATAAAAAAGTATAAAATACTTAAAATTACACGTCAAATGATAAGTATTATTTTTTTAATTGATATGATATATAATAAAAGGTTTAAAACTTGCAACATGGCAAAAATCACTAAAGTTAACAGTAATTTTAAAGGCAGAAAAATTTATAGTCAGAACATGAAATGTTAGAATTCTTAATTTTGAAAGTTAGAGAGGTGATATGCAACTAACCCAAAGTTCAGAGAGTTTTGTGTATTTTACCCTAATATTTTTGGGCAAAGTCATTTGTATACTACCAAGTATCCTCTTCTTTCATCACAAGATTAAAAGTTTCCCATTCTTTCAATTTTAAATTGAAAACTTGTCAAGATATGCTCATTGCGTTGAGGGTTTTTAAAAATTTTTCAGCAATTCTTCTTAAATGTGAATATAAAAAAATATATGTTTAACAAAATGATTGTTGAACACAATTTTTTTGCTAGGTATTGATATCCTCTTATCATGTCAGAGGCATTGTCAAACACTAAATGTAGGCATTGCTTCTAAAAGAAATTTGAATATTGGTTTATCACTTTGTAAAGAATTAACCCTTTTTGTTATACCCAACCTTTATTGATTGGTTGAACACAATTTTTTAAATACTTTTTTTATCCAGTCAAATATTTAAATTCAGACTAGAACAAAGTTATTTGGGCTACATGATGTGGCTTTTATTGGCTTTTCTTAGTTATATTATGAGGAGTTGACCTCATAGTCTTCAACTCACTATCTCCTACCTCCCCTCATCATTATTTACTTCCAAGTGGCTAATATTTTCATTTCTCTTATACCAAAATTAAAGCACCTCTTTATATATGTGTATACTTGTGCGTTAATGCATTTAAGGGTTTGGAGATAAAAATGATTAATTATTTACAATACAATGCTTTCCCGGTTTCCCCATTAAAAATCTCGTCTCATTACCAGAAATACATTTTCAAGAAGATTTAAAAAGGGTTATATTCGAAAATAAAATATTAGTTTCAAGCTTGGGCAAGCAACTAACCAAGTGCTGGGGTACACGCTTCAACTTGGTACGAGTCATCTGTTTCCACTGGTCCCCCTGAAATACATCCAAACCTTCTTCTCATGTCGAAGTATTTGAATCCTAATTTACACACACACACACACACAGCGACAAAAAACTCAATAAATGATCGTAGCAGCACAGGATTAATTGCGTTCATGCGTATATGTTTAAAACAAATAAACAGTATAAGGGGCATTCTAGATGGAGCTATTCTATTTCTTGGGACCAACCACGATGAGTGACTCAAAACCAGCGGAAGAGAGAAATGTTGTTGGCCACTTTTTTCCTTCATCTCTGAACTCATCTACCATGTACTGTTCCATTATTATTCGTGGCAACCTTCTCTGCATTCTAATAGAGAAGAGATTTTTGGGTGCTGATGGATTCTTTTTAGTTACTCTACATTCTGTCCCACCGTCTTCACAATGATTCTGTTGTGCTTTATTGGTTTATTGATATGAAGACATGAACGGAGCATACTTTACTGAATGTTTGCCACCTTTTGAATTCGTAGAGCCAGCTTCGCCGTTGGAAAAAAACGCATGCAGGGGCGGGCTCATCAAAGCATATAATTGAAGCTGCTTTTCATTAATTTAAAGGGCAAAAAAAAGCCAATGATGTATTACAATCTGGAATGGTCCCCATCAGGTGTGTCAAACAGAGTGGCCGCATCTCTGATTACGTGTTTGTATGTGCATGATTCTTCATCTGTTCCCACTTGGGTCATCAACTCTGTGTTTAGCCAGTTGCGCAAACCATTGTACTCTCCAATAATCTCACAAACATTTTTCAAGCTCCAATGTCTGTTATTTCACTGTCACAATCCAATCTAGAGGTGGAGGAGGAGCAGGAGGAGGAAGAGGACCAAGAAGAAGGAGAAAGTGTATGACTATACTCGTTGATTAGAGAAGAAAAGAAAAGAAACTTTCTTACTGCCCCCAAAAGAAACCAAGATACTTGGATGGCAGTTGAGGATTTGAGCAGAGTTACGATATAAAGGACCAGCCCAGCAGTAAATTTTTCAAACGACACTCATTAGTCACAACACGACGTGGGGGGGTCCTGGGGGCTATATGTTGTCTTGTGTTCCTTACTGTGGTACTGTGAATTATGTATTTTACTATTTTTGTCCTTTTATTTGGGTGATTCAAGGACCGAAATAACTGAAACTACAGTACAATGATCACAAAACAAACACCATAAAGCAGGCAGCGAAAAAAAACAAAAAAATTCCTCAGCCACCATCCGGAGTGGAGTCGTACGTAAACCCGCCATTGTTCTGGGTTTTAAATTCTGCGTGTTCTGTGCTAATCCAAACAGGCTTTGTCATGGATTAGAGAGCCAGCGCAGGCCCAATGCCACACTACGATCTGAACAATTATTCTTAACTCCATAAGAAAAAAAAAAATCAGGGCCCAAGAAGACGGGGCTTGGGAGCTTCCCTGATTTTCCTCTTCCTGCTTTCCCCCAACATTTGGTCGAGTAAAGCATACGGCACATAAAAAGAAGAGAAGAACAAGAATATAGCAGTAATAATAAATGATTGAAACGTTTGGCTAAAATAATAAAATAATCGAAATCTTTTCTAACAGTTACACGAATGCGTGTGAAGAAAATATTCACAGACTAGTTTCTGAATATAATATATATATATGTGACCAGTCAATGAGGGGCGTTGCCACAAAGCAGAAAAGAAATGAAAAAGAAACGCACTTCCTAAAGCGTCTTTTACCATCCACACCCACCCGCCTTTGCTTTCACTTCTCTGGTCTTTACCAGCGAAACCCTACAATACTATACACCCAGTTTTACTCTTTCGTTCGTTCCTGTCACATACACGTGCATCGTCCTCTTCCCTGCCCACAAAGGACAAATCGTTTATACCGCTTATCCTCCGATAGCGATGTAACTTCTCTGCATTATTTACTTATTTGCATTAGTTTCCTGGTTAATCCTCCTTCGCACAGTGTTATTTTAATTGAATTTTGAAGAATCATAAGCCTACGTACACTGCTGTATATTTCAACGAGAGAGTCTTTTTGACCGCTTTATTAAGAAGCTGTGTTTGGTATACTACGGTAGGATAAAAGGTGCGTCTGAAAGCAGCAGGCCTTCCTCGTTTTAAAGTTCTCTTTTTCCTATTCTATTGTTAGTGACCAACAGTTTCTTCAGACCAACTTAATTATCCTGCCGCGCCACAAAAATGTTCCCAGCTTTACCTTATTTTAAATTTTTATGTTCGTCCTGAATTATTTGAATCTTTATTGATCGTCTCTGCTCTAGGCTCGAGAGACGCCCTAAGCACTCGCCTTCTCTCTCGCAGTGTTCTGGGTTTGTGGCATTTAATTTAATGCCCCTCATTCGTGAATGTGAACACGAACACGAATATACTGAGATTAAAATAACGAGGAGAAGGTAAAGAAAAGAAGGGTCAAACTTTTATGAGAGAGTACTTTACCCTGATAGGGATGTAGCACGACCCGACAAGGAGAAAAGACACGAGGGTTCTTGGGCAAAGGGCGCGAATTGTTCATACTTGATGCAGCGGGTAAGCCCCCACAGCTATTGTGACTTGTGAGTGATAATAATAATGGCCAGTATTAGTGTTGCAGTCTGAGAGGAAGAAGCCAAGAGAGAGACCAAGAGGAGGGAATGGAGGGAAAAAGAGTTGGAATCCAAAGAGAATTGCGAAAACGTTAATCAGATGACTACTTAAAGTAGGAAAAGGCAAAGGTTTCTGGTCCGAAGAGGAAGAAGTATAGAAGCTTTGATAGAAACATCTCAAATAACATTTTTAGCCACTTTCCTCCCACATTTCGCTTTCATCGGATTATTCGTATCCTTGTATCTTCCTTCTCTTGATTTCTAGTTTTCATTATTTTGTTCCTATCTTTCGCCTCTCTCCCTTCTCTCTGTAGTTCCCTTTGTTTTTTATGGGGGGAAGCGGCTTTTACTTTTTTACCCTACTGACGATTCATTAAATCATGAGGCAGAATTATTGTCCATGACATGGGTATGATAACCTTCTTTTCCCCATAAATCATAGTAATATACTCTCTTCTGCTGAAATGATAATATAATTATATAGGAATACTATGATGGGGAGAAAACAATGACGAGCACAATCATTCTGAGCGGAATTTTTTCTTGAGCAAGTAGACCTGATTAGCTGTCACCTACTTTATAGTATTATCACTCGTCTTTTCATGGGATTTTTGAATTGAGATGCAAAGTATTCTGTGTTGCTTGCCGGTACATTGAAGCCATTAGTGGGGGCTGGGTAGAGAAAGCCCTAGAGATTTTTTTTTTTTTTTTGCCTGAGCCAGCTAGTCTAGCCTAGCTTATTGTTCTCAGCTTTTGACCCAATGGAACTGTACGGAACTCCTCCCCCCCCAAAAAACCCACTTCCCTCTGCCGCTGGCATTTATGTAACTGAAGCATGCAGAGAGCAAACTCAGAAAAAGGGGGAGATATGAAACTGATGAAAGAAAAGATCCCAAAATCGAAAGCAATAAATTGCACCAATGGAAAGGAAGACAGTATAAGTAAAACAGAAAGAACAGTTTGAACATTAAAGTTTGGATTCATTTGACCTTCACTCAGACCACATCCACCGTCCATCAATGGGGGTTGGTTGGGCGGAGCAAAGATATAATATGGGGCACTAAGTTATATGTACACAGAATCACAAACAGCCGCAGGCACGCACACACAAGTATCCATCAATATCATCTGCCTTTGTCTGAGACTCAAAATTAAGGATGGGAAATAAATAGATTTAGAAAGGAAAGAAAATCAAACAAGTGAATCTAAAAGCAACTAACAAGTCGAAGGAGGCATGAGATTCAAGCCCAAGTCATTCTTTTCCAAAGCGAAACGAGCCTTGCTGGTGTCCGATGAATTGGAGGGATTAAAACCGTACTCAGGGTGCACCCTTTTCTTAGACTGAAGCGATACACCAAAGAGCTTGGTCTTGCAGCTGTTACTGCTGGGGTCTTCAACTATGGTTATGGAGCTCTTTGATGTGTTGGTAGGTGAGTTCACAATAGGCGGAGTTTGCTTATTGTTCATGGAATAGTACCCCAAAAGCTGGTTCAGGGGCCTTTGCACCATGGAACCAGTGGGGGTGGTGGTGGTCATAGGTGGAGAGAGCAAAGAGGAAGGGTAGGAACTGCTCGGAGGGACTGGTTTGACATGGTTCTGAACGAAGTAGATGATGTCGTTATAAAGCTTCTTCATGTGTGCGAGCTCGGACATGAGCATGTTGTTACTTCGTCTGAGCCTTTCGTTGTCCTCGGAAAGAGCGGTGAAGGAAGAGTTGTAGTTGGTGCCGTTGATGAGGGAAGAAACAGGAGCCGGAGAAGTGAGCGGCGGCGAGTCACACCAATTGTGCTGGTCGTCGGAGTCGCTGGGAGGAGAGATGCTGAGCCTGGAAGGAAAGGGAAAGAAAGAGGGGACGCCGACGCCGTGGTGGTTCTGATGATGATGAGGCTGAGCCGTTTTCCTGCGGTGGATCTCGCACAGCAAGTGCTTCTCTCCCTTCTTAAAGAATTCATTCGCGAACTCCCACCGGTCCGGCACAATCTTTCTGAAACCCTAGTTCAGTTGAAAAAAACACAAGATCAAACAGTCAATACTAAACAGAAGAAGAAGAAGAAGAAGCTCAAATATCGGGGAGAGAAGATGGCGAGATATGCATAAAGAGAAAAAGAATACATACATAGGTGTTGAGCTGGCGAACGAAGCTGGAGAAGTTGTTGTGCTTGAAGTAGTTGGGGAGGAGATCGCGGGCGAACTCGGGGGGGCGCCAAACGACGAAAGTGGTGTCGTCTTCCCCCCAGGAGACGATGTGATCGGTGGCGGGATCATCGACGAGCTGGTAGGTCTTGGTGAGGAAGGGAGCGGGCACCGACTTGTGGGAGTCAAGGGACAGCAATATGGCATCGCAATTGTCTAGCAGAAGAGCCATGTCGCTGAGCTCTCGCGACTGAGGCTGGTGGAAGTCCGTGATATATCAGAGAAAGCGGGAGAGTGAGGCGTGTGGGTACTTAAGGAGAGGGGGAGGGAGGAGAGAGAGAAGAAGGAACTGGTGTCCTCGTGTTCCTGTGTATTGCGATTTGGCAAATGCTTTGTCGCTTTATTTATTACTCTCTTCTTTCGCCCTACAGAGATATAGCCATATATATATATATATATATATATAGAAGATGAAGGTGGGGTTAGAATTGTGGGGGTATTAGGATTATAATAACAATGATGGGTAATTAAAGAGAGGCATATTTTTGATTGGCACACTCCTCGGGTATGTAGTGAGAGAGAATAAGTGTCTGTCTGTCTAGGACTGTGAAATAAGGGCCTTTCAAGACAAACCCGTGACTCTCTCTCTCTCTCTATCCCTGACATGGATCCACCCACTCAAAATATCACGCACAAGCTCAACAATTGCATTCCCCCCATTTTGCCACTTCTCTTCTTCTCCTAACTTTTTGGTTCCCTAATTCATTTTCAGAAACTTCTTTCTCTCCTGCCATCATTAAAATATCTCCGTGTTCTGTTCATAATTTCTTCAACCTAACAAATATGTAGTCTTATCTAAATACACGTACACAGGAGGACACGCAATATCTAGAGACAGATTACGTGTATAATTAAGCCCTTGTTGTTAACAAGAACACAAGGGGTAGAAGAAGTGAGAAACAAGAGATTGCTGTTAACATGGGAATGGATAAGATGAATGGGGTAGCGTAGCGTGTGATGAGAGGGAATGGGAATGAAGAGAGAGAGAGAGAGAGAGAGCATTAGAAAGGGAATTGAACGGGTCAAAGGGAGCGCAGTGTTTGATGAGAGGGCAAACAAAGGCAGGGCATCCAATTTGGAATCCGCATCCAAATTTACGCAAAACATTTTGGAGGGAGCAGACATTTTTAAGGTAAAGGCAGCATCGAACAACGTGATCCCTTACGAATTAATCACTCTCTCTGTGTCTCTGTGACGACATTTCCCTCCTTCTGCTGCTTCTTCCTTCCATGATCCTATCTGCTCCACCATCGCCTTCTTTTCCCCATTGAAAAATACGTGATTTCAAACTTCAATGTATGATCTGTGTGTGAGTGGTATGCCCTCACACATATTCTCTCTGCGCCACCCCGTACCTTTTACTCACTAGCATACAATACCTATCTCTCTAGCTTTCCCCCTTTACTTTTTACATTGAGCCTCCAACTTTGGCTCTTCCACGGCCATTCCCCTCCTGACGTGTCCAGGTGTTTGAATTATTGGCCTCAAAAGTAAACAGCCCCCCCCCTTTCTCTCCAATAAAATTCTCACACACTTTTTCACCTCCCTCTCCTCTTTCTCCTCCTTACTTTACATTGCCCATGGAGAATCAGCGAGAATGTGCATTGTTTTCCCAGGAATCATTAACACTTTGATACAATCATTCGTAAACACCGCGATATTCCCAACCTTTGAATATTTCTCCTTGTTCTTCTCTTTATGGCTTTTTTTTTTTAATTAGGGGATCAGCAGTGGGATACTGAACTGCACGCGTAACGAGTGAAAATGAAATGAGGAGGGACGGGACATGGAAGGATATGGAGGGCCAGAGCAGAGTAATAGGAAATGGATGGGTAATTATTTGGGGTAGATACTAAGTTTGATAATGTCCATGATTCTCATTATTGGAATATCAAAGTTAAAACTGTCCCGGGTCCCCCGCAATATAATGATTCCTCGCTTTTACAATTTTCTTCACTTTCTTCATATTCAATTCGATTTCTGTAATTGTAAACATTATAACTATAAAATATAATAATAGCCTGCCCAAAAGTTTTTGAAACCCCAAGCTAATTTAGCTTCCGAGAGAAGCCACGACTTTTTGAGCGCTTCCCCCTAAAAAAAAGACGTGCACTAGTGTGAACACTAATACTAATCAACGCGCGTATTATTACAGGAAGTTAAATTAAAGGAGATGGGATTATTAGGTTATATATTTGCAAAAGACCAGTTTGGTTTTATATATATGCGTGCGTGTTTCTCTTATTAGCTAGTCATTACAGTGCGCACGCAGCTATTACTAAACGTAATCCACCATTGATTGCTTATTATTTAGTATTCTGATTTAGTCAATCATCGTACTCATCCCTCAATTTCTCCAGCATTGTATTAATATGGACACAATGCTAGCTGACCCATAAACCCCCTCAACAATGTGCTCTAATTAACCCTCCGGCCTCCACTATAAGCTAATTTTGGCAAAGGATCAGGTCGTGACTATCCAATTGACGTAGCTTGTATATACTAAGATGCATATATACAAAATATAATACTTATTATATTTCCTACTTTTGGCTATATTACAAGTTTCACTAAGCGAAGGACAAACAGAGGTACATAAAATAACATCTGCATGTGATCCATCTCAAAAAGCGAGAACAAATTAAAAGTCTTCTTTTGGAAGAGGAAAAAAAAAGGATGAGGACGAAGAAATTTGAAACTTGAAGACTAGCTCTTTAGCAACAAGCCAACTATTACTCTCATTGTTAAAGCCATCATCACTATCGTCCATGCGCGTATCAATATAATTAAATTCTTTCAACTTGCCCATATAAAAATATAGCTAGAAATATAGTAACAATAATTTTTAAAGGAGTTAAAATCATTGTTAGTCGTAATAATTAATTTGATCGAATTTTGATTGTTTCCTTTGATTTTAGTCCGTATAAGGACTTAATCTAGTCCGTATATTTTTAATAAATTTTAGTTTTGTCGATGTATTTCAACTGAGACTAAGTTCTCATGAGACTATAAGAAGCAAAGCCAACTATCTGAAACTAGGGAAATAAAAATCAAAGCTGATTAAACTGCAAAAACCAACAATAATATTAATCCTCTGTAGAGTAACAATTTATGAATGAAATGAACAAGATGGGTTTGTTTGGGAGTAGTCTTGTGCTGTAGTCGTGTCTGGTGACATTTTCTTAATATGAAATAGGGTTGCTGAGTCTTAGAGCTGTACCGTGCTGCAGCACCGTGGCAGGGGCTGACATGAAACAGACATTGAGTCCTTTTTATTTCGATGCATATCTGTGCTGTGACTATTGCCACTCTCGTGATCCCTCTTTTGTTGTTTTCCCCTTATCATCATATATTTATTAACCCCACCCTATTCCCTTCTTCATGTTACATACTTATTTATGGGAACTCTTCACATTTCCCCTTTCCTTCGTATGTATATTACTTCTCCCTCAACGGCAACATTATTATTTATCAACTTCACACGCACGACAAAGTTCATCTCCATGCAACGAGCGCTTCAAAGTTGTTAAATATTAATGTTATCCACAATTGTTCCGAACTGGGTCATAGAATCGTTGTTCCAGGAATCATGGCTCCTTCGTTGCTGTGACAGACAAATGTATAATAATATCAGACCTAATTATGTGATCATCCATGGCGGAATGATAAACCTGAGATTAGGTGGGGTTCACAAGCACATGTAGAGTGAGAAGGTGGGCCCCAGCTGGGTGGTAATGGGTGAATCATGCAATATGAGATTTTTACAGTGTTTTTGAATGAGGAGAGAAGAAGGAGAAGCTGGTTTGAATGAGAATGGAGGAGGAGGAGGAGGCCCCACGAGGGGGAAGGAAATCTAGAAAACAAAGGCTGATTTTTCCCTCTCGAGTTGTCAGCAACTGAGGCGGATCCTAGCGAGCCCACCACCCTATACGGCTACAGAAATTCACCCGCCAGATGAAAACACAATGCTTTGCTCTCTCTCTCTCTCTCTACACGTTGAAGAGCCAAGAAGATTCTATTCTAATTTCTAAAACGCAGTGAAAGTGAGCCAACCCCACTTCCCATCACATGACCACCGCCGGTACCTTTCAAATAAAAATCATATTTGTTATTATTGGACAAAACTTCTCCGGGAATTTCAAGGAGCGACAACTTCGAACTCAGACCGAATACGGTTAAAAATACTCCCTCCCATAAAAACCCTTTTTTTAGTTCCTCTAATTCGCTGCTCACCAACGTTATCATTACACTGTTCCGTCTTTATGTCGTGTTCATTTCTTAATCACACTCTCTCACCCCTCGAAATAATAAGTTTGTTAATCCCACTCACAGATCACGAACTTCCCCTTTCTTTATTTCTCTTTCCAACCTTCTGAAGCAAAGGAATCAAAATCTGCATTCTATACGACAAATCAAGCTACCGAGTTTCTTTCTTCTGTCTCTTCCTGCACTCTCTTTTTTGTCTCTTTCACTGACCCATCTTCGCCTTCCATACAGTCGCACCATTAAATTTAATAATCTGTTACTCTCAAGCCCTTCCATACATGCATATATGCATGAATGTATATACATGAACGTTTAGATTTCAAAAGAGGATGGAAAAGACAGAGCGTGTCGCGCAGAACTTTGCAGATAATTAACGTGGTTCTGGAGGGTAAGACATGAGAAAGTTGTGCCAAACGAAGCTCATCAACATATAGTTTGACATATTCGTTCAATAGAATTGATAAAAGGAAGGGTCACGAGGACCTACGAATCCTGCAAAGGAAACGGCACTCTGATACATAACGTTCCAGACAATAGGTCCGTGTTTGTCTTTATTCTGGTGCACTTAATTTTATACCAAACACCCACTCCACTCACTGTCTAAATCTACAGGCTTTCTCCTGTCCTCTCTCCTCTGTTCATCTGATTGGCATGCATCTCGTTCCTTCCAGACTACATACTTCTCTGCTTCCATCACATTATTATACTGACTTCTCAGAATCTTTGACACACACTCATAAATCTGTAGAATCAACGGTTGCTTTTTCGTTTAAATTTTGAGCCATGTCATGTGTGTTATGTAATTTTTCTTCTACGAGTTTGATTCTAACTCGCCCGGTGGGGTCGATAAGAAATGGGACTAGTTCTGGTTGCTGGCGTCTTATACAGTGATTTTAGAGACAGAAACAAAAATTTTATTAATCAATTCAAAGTCACGTTCGTGCATGTACCTGTTATATATAAATACGAAACATCTACAGTTGTCATGCTGCTCAATAGATCAGTTAATAATTTCAAGACATGCATACCAGTGAAAGGAAATTTAATATGCCAAATGGTCGAAATTCTTTTGAATTCAAAACCTACTGATGTGGTTGAAACACTGTTTACAAAAAGAAATAACTCGATTTTTGTTTCTTAGCTAGTTACGCAAAATTTATCTCAGACAAAATTTTTGATCTCCAATTATTCTGAATTTAAGGAGACTTGAGTGGGGTTAGCGACAAAATAGTGAGTAGGGGTTCTTTTTCCTTATTATTTTTATTATCACAGTTATACGTGAGATTTTGGATACACACACACACACACACACATATATATATGATTCACAGCTTCAAAATGGGGAGAAGTACATTAGTTTTATCACAAGTTCATTATATTGGTTCTCTGAACTTTATTTTCTTTATATAAATTTTTATAGATTTCTTTAACAAGAAGAAATTAAAGAGATGACAAGTAAAGTTCATCGTATATCTAGTTTTATTTTGCATGTTATTTTCTATTCAAATTTTACGAGAAAGTTTTCACAAAAATTTAAAAGATACGTGTGCCTTATTTATCGCAACAAATAATATCGGATATGGACTTTTTTTATAAAAAAATGGAGTTCAAGGCATGCTTTCGGGGAATAATTCTTGTTAAATCAACCAGGGCATGCATGAGAAAAAATTGTGAAGGAATTATAAAAAGGATGTTGATTATGTATGAAAATAAAGACACATACACACACATAACAAATAGGTAGGTCATAGGGAAAGTGATCTATACCAACAAATGCAAATTAATATAGTAATGTGTACATGGAACATATGGTTTTCCATGCAAAAGTTGGATTGGCCTTAAAAAAGAGGTTGAAAAGCAGCTTCCTCTCAAAGAAAATGACTGTCTTTAACATAAAATTTTTTACTTACTTGCATGGCATATTTTTTTCAAAACAATGAAAGAAAGTTCATTTTAACATACTTTAGAGTTACATTAAAAGGAGAGAACAACAAGAGAGTCTTTCCTCCTCTATCTTTCGTTCCCTTTTTTCTTTTCTTTTCTCTCTCTTTTCCTTTCCGCTTTATTTTTTCTTTCCTCCTCACTTTCTTAAAGTCATCTATAGGACTTCTACGTGAAAAATGAAAAGAGATCCTTCCATTTACGTGACAAGAGATACTTTGCATCGTACAACAGAATGGCGAGGAATAGAATGAATATATATAGTATATTCAAAATCTCTACCATGTATCCAACTCTCTCTCTCTCTCTCTCACACACACACACCAACACGTACCATCTATCTTTTCATATATAATTAATTAAAAGAAAAGCAAAGAGAATTGTTAGATAAGCCATTTGATTTGATGCTGGGCCAAACACCTCCACTAATTAAAAACATGCTTTAGATAATCAATCAAGCACATGCGCATGCATGGCTTGCATGGCCGACCTCGCATGTCGATTAATGGGACCCAAATTATGTTTCCAGTACAATTAAGAATTAAACGTGTATCCTGATCTTGACCTCAACATGATTAAGCAAAAAAGTGAGGGTCACCGAATGTCCAAAAAAAAGACAGTGGTTAATTTGGTTTAGAAGTAGAATTAGAAGAAGAATAATAGGGAAGAAGAAAGATATAAAGATAGGTGAGGGACGGGAGGTAACGGGGAACATAAAGGCTGTTGGATCACATGCATATCACAATCTTTTTCTCTCCTTCGTCTTCCCCTTCTCTTCTTTTCATAACCGTGGCTGATACAATTCAAAGGAAAAATAAATAAAGGTGATTACTAACCAACAAAAAATAAAGATATATATAGAGAGGGGGGGCAGAGAGAGGGGGGATTAATATGGTTCCACATCCACATATTCCACAATGCAAATTCCACAGTTGAAGGTTCAGTGGTGGTACCTCCTCAATCCAAGGGATTTCATGAGATGATGAAGTGCCTTTATGGGTCCCTACCTCATCATTTCATGCGTATAGTTGAAAGACCCACTTCTCTCTCCCTCACGTTCGTCACTTTAATTTGATTGTGCATTTGCTTAAAGTGGCATTTTTCTCTTTCTGATTCCTCCCAATAATGCATCGCCCAATGTTATGAAAATGGCAAACCCTCCTCCTCGCTCTCATTGCCCTATCATCCATTCTCGGTAAATGTAAAAAAAAATAGATTCCTGAGTCGATCGGAATTGAGTTTTATTATTATTGTTCTGGGATCAGAAAAATCATTTGCTCTGTTTGATAGATCCCAACTGTCCAGTGTATGATGACTTATGTGTGTTTGTGTGTGAATACATAGCCACAATCATGTAATGATACATCCATAATTTCCACGTAATTATCCACCAAACAAGAATGCTTTTGGTTGAGTCAATCATGTCTGGGGAAAAAAGTCGTTTTTGCCAGTGATCTGATAGTGATCCAGGTCATTCAAATACAGTGAACGAAATTAATAGTTTGCCTGAAATGATGATATTACTCTCTTTTAATATTACTCTTTGGCCCTCCTTGTATGACTGACTGAGTAAAATATATATACACAGCATCATCGATTATTATTGTAGTACCAGATACTAGGTTTCACTTTTGTTTTTGTTACGACGTTGTTCAATCTTATAATGAATTAATTATGTCGAAACGACAGTTCACGGCTTCATGGCCTACAACAACCTGCACCCATGTTGTTCTCAGCAAACACAGATAGACTTAAGTCTGCAATTAGCTATCAAGTTGCAGAACTAATAATTGCACTAAAACACAATCAAGTTGATCTTTTTGAGAGAGTTTAATCTTTAGGATAAGGACAAGGGAAGGAGAAACGGATGGGAGGTGAAAGAATATGAAATAAGGTAGATATGTAGGTGGTAGGTAGGTACTCATTTATGGAAGGACCACCTCACTGTTGCCAAAGTGGAAGCAAAGAGCCTATTATGGAGCGGGGCTTCTTTGTTGTTGGCTTTATTCACAGACGAAGAAGGGGTGAAGCTGTTTTCACGTCCCACCCATAAAAGAATGGATGCGCAACAAACTTTGATATATATATATATATGCAACTCCCCGCCCATATGCTTACAAACATGTAAGACAAATCGTACCTCCAATTCAAACTTCATGTTTGTATCTTCCTTCCTATTAATTAATTAAGTAGATCGATCCCTGTGAAGATTTAACTGTCAACTAATTAGTCAATAATGATGGTGACGATGATATAAACTGATTCAGAAATAAAAAAAGAATACAAAAGGTTATACTATGGGACAATATCGAAGTGCAGTCTTAACGAAGAAATTCGATATCGTTTGAGAGCGTCGCCGGCCACCTCAAGGAACTGTATAAATTAACGTACGTACAAGTCTCGTTTTAAGAGGGAAAAAGTGACGAAGAGAAGCATAACTTTTTTCCCCCTTAGCTTAATACTCTTGCTTTGACTTTAACTATATTTTCACCTTGAGGATAAGCGGGAGAAAAGGAAAAGGCTATACTTGGGCACGTCAAAGGTTAAAAAAAAAAAAATGGTAGCATGTGTACTCCAATAGGCTGTATCATTAATTTATACAAAATATTGGACCAGGTACTGTAAAGCCACACATGTATCAAGTACTGCTACGATAGGGTAAAGAAAAGATTAGGTTTTACAAATATACTCTGACAAAAGAACAAATGTTCCATTTACGTGGGGATCAAAAGCTTGGCATCAGAGCGCAATATCCATGAAAAGCAGAAGCTGTGGGCATAAGTAGATACACGGTTCAGCTTAAAGAAGGAATAACTTTGACTGCAAAAGAGCAGAGAGATATTGGAGTCCTAAAATGAAATTCACTGAGAGACCATATGATATCAGTGGGAAAAAAGAAAGCATATATAGTGTGATACAAAGTGGAAGGAAGCAGGCCTAGAGAAGGCTGGCCACATACCCCACAAAAGAGAAAGAAGAAAAAAGAAGTGCAAAAACAGCTTTATGGGGAATAAGGATGAGAATTGCATGATTGAACTCACTCCACTGATGAGCTCTGATCTTACTCTGCTATATATACTTCCCCATCTAATTGTTACTATTTGATCCTTTTGGTACGTATACATCTACAGTTAATTTTGAATCTTTAATATTCAGAGATGATTCCTTTTACGTGAGAGTGGGGAGAGATTAGATAAAGAAGAAAAAGGGAGATTAAAGGAAGGAGAGAATGAGTGTGAAAGGACATGCATGGGCTGGATATAGCGGTGGGAGAGGTGGTGGAAATAATTATGGTAACAATAATAATAATAATCATAATAAGAATGGATTGCAAAAGATGGTTATAATGATGAGCGAAACGTATTCACTTTCCTCTTTGTCATCACTTTCTAAGGCATGATTAGAATAAAGCTCATCCATATTCAATCTTCTTCAACTCTCTCCCTTCTCACCCTCATGCATGTTTGCCAACGCTATCATTCCCCAGTAGATTCTTTTTTTTTTTTTTTAAAAGGAAGGCTTTCCAACAGTAGATTTAAATCTTGGTTCCCAGGTATTCTCAGTACTCTATGGTCCCGTTTGGTAGGGAGCATTGAAAATGAGGGATTGAGATTGGGATTGCAATTGAAAAAAATCATTAAAATAATACTTGAGTAATTGTTTGTTATATGGGATTAGACATTAAGTTTGTTATATGGGATTAGACAAACTCATAAGGTGGGATTGGAGTACCACTTCCCCCCATGGTATTCTCCAATCCCACATACATGGCTTTGGCTAATCTCATATATCAAACAATTTCTTATACTAATACTCTCTTAATAGATTTTTTCAATTATAATCTCAATCCCAATCCCTCATTTTCAATGCTCCCTACCAAACGTACCTATATGATAGAAAGAGGAACAGTTGAGTTGAGTTAGCAACCATTACTTTTATATTGAGTACCAACCAGATGTATAACTAAGCATACATATTAATTTAAATGAGATAGCCAGGAAGGAAAAAAAATCCAAATTAACATAAGCTGTATTTAATCTTTAACCAAATTCGCTTCTGTTCAACACGTACATCTTTTATGGTGGCGTAAATGTTACGATATGCAATTCTCTCAAGCGAAAAAGTCCACATATTTTGAATCGGCTCCAATATCTGGCACGGTACAGAGGCATGAATTGAAGATTTATTTATGCTTAATTTTTTGTTTTTGGCCTGAAAAAACACAAGAATATAATTTTATGCTTGATTCAAGTTAATCTATTCGTTGGGCTGAACCGCGGTTGAGAAAACAATTTGGTTGTAATATGGGCATCAAAATACTAATGGGCTACATTCTACCTTAACCATAATGACAAACTTGAGCCCATGTAATTGATTGGGCTTTCTCTTTCGGACACTTTTACTTCTGACTCCCCACTTCGATCCAAGGTCCAGAGCAAAGTTGGGTGATCAAATGAAAACAACAATAAAAAACTACCGAGGGTAGGTTGAATATATTTACATTAACATTTTAAAATTCCCAAAAAAAATCATAAATTAATAAGTTTTATCATGAGATTAAAAAGAATCGATGCTGTTCAAACTTTTCATTAAAAATATCTTAATAATATTTTTAAAATTTAAAATTATTTCCTGTAAATACCTTTAGTTAGAATTATAAATTGTTTTCTTATTAAATTGGGCGACGCCTGAGGGTTAAGGACATGGGCTCAAGGCAGGCGACAAACGTAGTCAAACACCTTCGAGTTTAACAATTAAATTGTCATGAAAATCTTGGATCCACAAACAGGTATTAGTTGGTGCAGTCAACAATAATATGACTCATCATCCTTGGATGAGATCAATATTAAAGTGCTAAGAGAATTGTCATGAAATAAGTAAGAAGTACTCCTCCGGTCTAATTATAGACCCAACTTATTTGAGGAGATTAAGGAAGTAAGTTAAGTTGGTTATTTATAATAATAAGTGTTGTCATTCCTAAAATATCCTTGCTAATTAAGTATATTGGCTAAAACTATCATTATTAGAAGATTATCTTGGGAAAAAATGCATAAATATAAGAGACAAAATGGATTGGGTCTTATAATTAGGACCAAATAAAAAGTCAAATTGGGTCTTATAATAAGGACCGAAGGAGTATAATTTCTTAAAAGTTTCAATAATAACATAGTAGTTTGCAATAACAAATTCCAAAATAGTAAAATACAACTATTCACCTGTTATTAAGACTTAATGACTTGACATTCAATTTAGTCTTAAACATAACATTTCAATCTACTTTGTCTCTAATCTTTATCTATTTTGTCTTCAAATAATCTTTATAATAGTTACATATGTTAAAGAGTTATATGTATGATTAATTCAAATACACATGATTAATAATTGTACTTAGAAAAATATCTATTTATTACAAATAACTAATTTATTTAATTTTCTCAAATTAGTTAGCTAAATTTTGTGTTAAGGATCAAAAATAGTATTTATTGAAGTGAGAAATAATAAATCCCACCTCCACAATAACTTCAAGAAATACTATCCCTAGTTCTTAATATAAAAACTAGTTTACTAATTTGAGTAGATTAAAAAAAAAGTTAAATTAGTTATTTATAATAAATACGTATTATCTCCCCTAAAACACTATTACTGTCATGTGTATAAGTTAAAATTATCATTTAATTTTTTTTACAAAAAAATTATTATTTAATATGTGCAATTACTATAAAAACTATTTTGAAAAAAATAAATAAATATAAAAACAAAATGAATTAAAATTTTATATTTAGGATTAAAATTAATATTAAAATAATTTTTATATTGAGAGTAGAAGTAATAATTGTTTTGCTGTCTTGCTATTGAAATTCTTTAGCTCCTTTCCAAGAATTAAAAAGTGAGCATTGTCCGCACAATACAGATTTTGCAGAGGCTACAACAAGGCAAGAGAAATATCTTACAAGATGTCACGCGCACAAGGCGCAATTAGAGCAGCGTGCTTAGGATTACAAGCATAGTAAAACAATAATCAGTAACAACACATAGGGCGTACTTTTTTTGATATAAAATTAGGAATTTCGGATGCAGATATGCAATTACATGTAGACCTCCATGCCCATAAATTTAGATGATTGACAGAGAGGACAAAAACTAAGCCTACTTTCACAATCTTTGCAGAGGCAGAGATGCTTGCATGGTAATAGAAGCATGCTCACTTCATTCACTCTACACGCCTTGCATTTCATCATCTCGTTGTTGTCCTTTGACAGCAGCTGAAAATCAATGGATCCGCCATGGCAGTACGAAGCTGTATCATCAACCTCACTGTCTCCACATCCTTCTTTACCATCTCTGCTTTGAAGCTGCACTTGTTGAAGACTATACTTGAGAGAAGCAACCATGTTCTCGTTGTATTTGGATCGCTGTTGCCACGCGCCTACTTCGAATCTCAACTGCTCCGTGCGCTCCTCCAGTTCTTTGTTCCTCTTATTCATGACTTCCACCTTGGCTTCTCCCTCCCTAATTTTGTCAAGTACTTTTCCTTCAACAATTGATATACTCTCAAGTTGCGTTGCCTCAACCTTCTCTAGTATACTTTGCCGCATTTGCTCACCCTATTGCAATGCACAGAAATTTCATTAGACCTGTCTTTTTACACACAGTTCTCTACTCCTACAAGGATGCCAATGAATCTCAGGGCAGCAGGGCAAGGCAATTGATACAAAGTTGCTTGATCAAATTTCTGAGGACTCACGCAATTCTCATATAACTGATTTCATGATTGCTAGCCTGAAAGTAATAGATGAGGAAAGGGAACTATACTCACAAGTACTCAAGTTAGAAATCCAGAATCCTACATGCGCTAGAGATACTAGCTATATATATCACAAATACGCATCACTTTCTTCTTGCAGCCAAATGAATACCTCACTAATTATGCGACTTTCTAGAGGCCGTTGTGGGGGCACTAAATTATTGTTGCACTAGCGGGATGTTTAAATGAGACTTTCTAGAGAAAATTCACCATCCTTCCGAGTTTCAACCAAAGTGATAAACCACAAAAATGAGAAGAGGAGTAAGGTCTTGCATGTAAATTAATAGAGCCCATATCAAAGATCTTGATGCCCAGCCATGTGTTAGACATTTGGTTAAACCTCTGACATGTAAAACTAGACGGTGTTTACCATGAGCATCAAACCAAATATCAAGCATGTATAGACACATTTACAAACTCAGTAAAACTGATAAACTCATTTTAAAGGGAAACACACAAGAACTCACCAAGAAATTATAGCACTTCTATTTACCTTCTTTTTAGTCAGAACATACATTGGGAACAACCCAGCAGATACCGAAATATAAGTATCTCAGGGTATTCACAGATAGTATGGTATGTAGGCGGTGGCCACAAAAAAGTATGCAGCAATGATGGACTTTTAACTGGAGATTCTGACCTTATAAAACAAGCAAAGATGAAAAGGCAAGCTAAACAACCATAAATTGTACTAACCTGCACTTTGAGAAACCTATCAATCTCCACATCCTGTTGCTGCAACTCCTGATCAATGTCGTCACCAACAAGTGACAATAAAGCCGAGTCTCCCGTGGAAGCCAAGCGGGCATTATCAAATGACAAGCCCAATCCAGTGGAAACAGATGGTGGCTGCAGAAAATCTACCGAAGAAATCTGAGAATTGTTCTCGAGAAAGTCCTGTTCTTTTAGTCTTTTCCTCTCGGGTTCCAAATCGTAATTCCATTGCACATCAGCTCCCCCGTCGCTGCCGTCAGCAGCAGGGACTGGTCCCGGTGCGAACCCAGCAACGTGAACTAAACGAGCACAAGAAACCCATTAATTAAGGCAAAAATTCAACATATGAACCAAAAATGATGTAGCAATGAACAATTGGGGATGACGGGACGCGAGAAAGTCGAAGAATCAAAAGAACAGCATTCTGAACTTGCAGTTCAATTGCTCAAGTTGCAACGAGTGTTATGAAACCTAGTCGTGCTCGTTTCTTAATTTCTTTCTTTTCAAGGCAACGCGTATGCATGCGATGGTTCTTCCATCAGGCCGAGAAGCATATAAAACAAATCAAACAAAGGATTAAAATAAAAATGGAAAGCCAAAGATGAATACTTTACATACAAGGAGGAACATAAGGAGGATGCTGGGGATGGGACCGATCTTGCATCTGAGCGGGGTTGTAGTAAGCGACCGGCCGCGACATCTGACCATCGAATGTTTGCAAATTTCTGGTGAAAGGTTAGGGGGAACAATTAGAAACGAGACAGAATAGGAACCCAAAATAGGAAAAAGTGAAGTAAAAGAGTGGAAGATGGGGAATTGCTTTGTGTATCGGGTAAAAAAAAAGGGACAGGGAATTGCCTTGTTTAGCAGCTTCAATTACCTGAAAGATTGCAACTGGTTGGAGCGAGCCATGGATGTGCAGAGAGGGAAGGAGGAGCCCCTCCCCTTGGAAAGACGAGTTGCCCCCGGGGGATAAATTCTTTCGGAACTATCTTCTAGCTGTCCCCGCTACTTTCACAAATCGTCCAAATAAGCACATACGCATAAAAATAAGATATCCTCCCCGGATTCACAGAAAACACGCAGAATGATCTAAATCAAACTGGCGAATCTAGCCCTCCTGGTTCATACTAATGCTTGATGCCTACGTGGAGGCTTGAAGTTCGATTGCTGATGCTGGAATTGTGTTTTTTTTCCCCCAAAAGATCTAAATGGAATATGCGAGAGAATGGGATAAAGAAATTGTTGAAGTTGAGCTTTAACAAATTTACACTTTTTCATAATAAATTTACAAAATAAAATGAAACCAAATTCAAACTTGATGGGTGATACTAACGAGCAAGGGATGAAAGTTAGATACCCCACTCATAGCCCATGGCCAATTTATGTGTTCATGTTTGCGTTTGTGTTCCCATCGCAAGCATATTGTGAAGTTTGGTACTTCCGGGCGACGGACACCGGTATATTTGGTTGGACGAAGGCTGGAATTATTGCTCGCCAGCAATGAAGCCGAATGGAACAAGTGACTGTGCACTAAATTCGTTAGATCTGAGCCATTTATTTAATTTATTTAAAATAAAATAAAGATACTCTCTTAACTATTTTTTAAAGCATAATTTTTATTTAAAAACAATTAATTAAAAAATAAAATCTGAATAATCCTAATGAGGACTGAAAGTCTGAAACTGTTCTAAGCTGAATTAGCAATAGAAGCCACTCTGTGCCGCACGCATCTTCTTTTGCTGGCGCGTGTTCGGTGAAAATCGAGGCCGATTCCACTCCTCCTCCCTTTATACTTCCCAATCGAACAAGATCATTGAATCTGTCCGAGCAAGGCCACCCTTGAACATTTTCCATGACCACCATTTAGTTGCCAAATCGGATCTTTATTTGAATATTTTTGGGGCCGGAGATAATATTTGAACTTAAAGTGCAGCCTTTTCTTATTTCAGGGGTCAAAATATTGATTGGATTAAAGTGGAGTCCCGTTGACCATTCGCACCACCAAATCTGAAAGATTATCACGCTCTCCAAGCCTATCGTATTATTCATATTTTGTTTCATAAAAAACTTAAAAATAAACAAAACGTGAAAAGAGAAGGGAAAATATATGTGGATTGGAAGAATAACAAAATAACACTCCTCCGGTCCTTAATATAAGACCCAATTCTTGAGTTGGTTTTGGTCCTAAATATAAGACCCATTTCTTATATTTATCAATTTTCTCTAAACTATCCCTATGGATACTCTCTCAACCATAATCAAATAAAAGAGGGAGATTGATATTAAGAAAGATGATTATAGTGTTTTAGGAAAAATGTGTCACTTTTTTTATAATTAACTAACTAACCTAACTTTCTTAATCTTATCAAATTAGTTAAATAGGTCTTATATTAAAGACCAGAGGAGTACTAATTTATTTAATTGAACTACTAATTTTATCTCTCACAAAATAGATGGCAGAGAAATGAGAATTGTGGCCATATGACTTGCATCCCATTAATAGTTTTTCACGATTATACTGGGGCAGAGAATTAGGCCTATTTCATATCATTCGGGGTCATATCCAATCTTGCTTTTTTAACCGGGCCCATTCACGTGAGACTGAGAGGCGGCGAACATTGTTCTCAACTAGGTAAGAAACGGTTCATACATAATCCTAGTCCCATCCTCACAGGCTTTGCCTCCTATTATACCGCTTTTAAAGCGGCGCTTTAAAAAAAAAAATCACAGGACATCCATGGATGGATCTTTTACTTTTAAGATTTTTTTCCCCTGGGAAATTGGGCTGCACGTTAAAGGTATAAGGCGGTTTACTTGGGAGTTTGGAAGAAATATAGCACTGTTTATTATCCTGGAATGGATTGCGCGCCAAGCACGCAAGCAAATTTCGATCCCCCAGTTCCAAGCATAGGTTAGAATTGTGGGCACTTAAACACCTCTCATCGAAATCTATCACTTAACCCTTTATTAGTACTCTGCTAGCTTAGCCTAACCTCCCTTCCTAATCGCACGTAATTAACAAGCGTACACTGTTCTAGAAATTCAACAGCTGGAATCGCTTTTCCTTGGGCAGCACACTTTTCCAACTCTTTTTTTTTTTTTTTAAATATATGAACTACTTGGCTGAAGGGTAAACATATCATTATTCCATTATTACGCAATCAGCATTGACAAAAGCACAAAAGCACAAAAGCCATAATGAAGCGTCCTGATAACGCTGAGATTGAATAAATTATTTCTTTCTTTCACATTGACATTACACAAACTCAAATCCAGCGGAGTCCTCCTCCTCATGTTTGCCACTCATAGAATATCCTCATCTTTGCCGCATTCGTGTTAAAACCCAAAAATAAAAAAACAACAACAAAACCAAAAAGTCGAGAAACGTGTTCGCATCCTGGCCTAATGTTAGGCTGGATCCTCATTTCTTCTGATTCCCTGCTCAACCAAAGAACCGACAAAAGAAAGAGGTTTCGTGATTCCCGGGCTGCTTTCTGATTCGGCATCAATCGTATGTGCAGGATTTCTTGAGGGACACCGGCCTATTCATCTTCTTGGGATCCAAAGTTATGTAACACGCAATCTTCTTGTAGAATTTGGGCTTCACCAACTTCCCGAGCACGTAGGCCCTCGATCGAACCACGAAGTTCAATCTCAACTGTACTGGTACCGTGGGCACGCCCGTTGAGCTGCTCAGGCTCGCACCACTCCCATACAGAGGAATCTTGTTCCCCATCACTACCACGCTCATCGTCCTTTGACTTTTTCTCGACTGATAAAACTTATGCATCTGCAATATCCCTCATGGTAAACTGGGTCAGAAAAGAGAAGGTGATTATGGGTCACACGCTAATAAAGCAATGACTCTGGGATGGGTTCTTACAATCCCGGAAGCGATCCGGATTTCCGAATAGGATAAATCCAGAGGCGTTGATGTGACGTGGACCCCAAAAAAGGTGCCGGTGTTGCGATACTTGAATTTGACGGTGGAGTTCATGGTGATCATATCGGTGGCAACGCCTGTGGAATCGGAACCTGCCTGAACCCTGACGTGATCGAATTTGATGCTCTGCAAAACGGATAAGCGAACGAACGAACGAATTAGCCCAATTCAGGAAAGAGGAAGTGGGAAATGAGAAAGGGGGAGGGGAGAGGAACCTTCATGGTGATTTTGGGCTTCATAGGCTTGCTGGCACCCCAGAGAACCAGAGCGAAGAAAGAGAAGAGAAGGACGAAGCCGAGAATGAAAGCGAGATAGTAACAGCGACGGGGAAGAGCGTTGTTGTGATGGTCTTCAATGTCAAGAAGGCCTTCTTCCTCGATGGCGTGGGGTTCCTTCCAGGGCTTGAGAGACTTACGAGGGATCTTGCGGGATCCGGAGAACCTGCTGGAGGAAGATTGGCGGGAGTGACGATCAAGGGAGGAGTGGGAATGAGGGGGAGATCCCATGGGACTGAGCACAGGCGTGGAATGAAAAGAGTTGGTGGTCTTCTCGCCATCGTGGGAGTCCCTTGAAGGGCTCTGCACGTAGTAAACAGGCCGACGAGGGGATCTAGTCGGAGACGAAGCGGACAGGCTCGTCGCCTCCGAGTCTGTCTTGGCGTGCATTATATTCTTCAATCACCTCACCACAGCTTGTTCCTCTTCACCTTTCCGGAACAGATGAAGCCGCCCGCACTGACACTAGTGGGGCAACGAGTCCAACTGCAAATAGAAAATGGAAAACGCAGTGCGCTTATTATTTCTTAATGAGAAAGAGAGCCATTATACTTTACCAAAACGACACGACACAGACACATGGGGTACATCATGGAACAGAGGGCGGGGTGGCCCAAAAAAAAAAAAAACTAGTAAGACAGAAAATGGGAAAACGGTGACGTCTGGGGGATTGCCAATGGGGGAGCAGTTGAAGGAAGAAACAAGGAAGCCAATGCGCATCACCGACAGTCAAATTACAGTTGTCACTGAACCCAAAAACCAATCTAATGGTTGCTGTTGTGAATACCAAACCCCTTGAATATACAGCAAGCAGTGGGACACAAACACGTGTACAATGCCATGTGCTCTGCCATTAATTTTAACGAGATTGTGTTTACCACAAAGTTGCTGCCTGCTGAATTGACCTTGCTTGATCTTGATCTGATGGGCGCCATTTTTAATTCGAGGAGCTGATTACGCCGATGCCGTGCCGTGTGTCCCATTGTAAGAGACGATAGTGTTGAATTGGGTATGTTGGTCTGAATCAGACCCCATGGTGACAATTTTAAACAACGCACATATTTGTCAATTACTAAGTTTTTTTTTATAAATAAATTGTGGCCAAAGTCAATTACGAAGTTACTGGGGCTGGCAATGCACGCAAAACAAGGTTAGCCCGCTGTGAGCCAATACTCATAGCCTCACCAGCTATTTCTTGCTTTTCCTTCATTTTGATTTGTTAAAGTTTTAATCTCCATAAGAAAACTTCTATTGAATTTGATGGAGTAAAAGAACAAAAATAACGTTAGTTGTTGTGATTCAGGCGGCTACACATTCCAATTGACATGGAGGATATATTCAAATAAATATTCAATGTAGTCGGCCAGACGAAAGTATCGCCCCACGTCATAATCTCATCGCCAAGCACCATGTTGTTTGTTTTGGGCAGAGCCCGTTCAGTTTGGGAGGTAGATTTGATGGGCTAATTTTGTTGACCCACTTCTTTTTGGGCTGTTTTACATAACAAAGCCCGCCCTTTTCATTGAACTGAACAGACTAGCCATTTTTTTCAAAAAAGGAGATTTGGCCCAATTGATGGCTCTAATCATGACATCCAGTTCTGTGTGGCGTCTTCGATAATGGAGAGTCCAACTGCACTACAAATGGATTTGAAAAAAAACAATTTTTTTCCCACAACTACTTTTCTACTCGACATGACATCTCAACGCACGGAGTCGTGGGACATTTTTATAGGGTTCTTCTCGCATATTTTTTTTAATTACTAGATTCTACACTTTAAAAATTAAAAATTAAACTATTTTTTAACAAATAAGATACCAAAATGTCACTAATTTTATGTAGAATTTAATGCTGAAAAGAATCACAAAAGAAAAAAATATCTGGGAAGAGCTCCACAGTTAAAGGGCAGCAAGGAGCAGCACCCAAGAGGTAGCAGGGGTTGCTGACGCCCCATCTCGAGTCATGCTGCAAAACAGGCTGTGGAATTACAATCCCCCTTGTCTTAATATTTTTTAGTATTTTTCATCGCGCATATACCAAAACAAAAATTTGGAATCTTACGAATCAACATACATAACAAGCTACGACTTTGAATTGTACATTGAGTGGCTTGTATATGTTACGTATGAAAATAAAGAATTTAAGCAGTAGATCGACCAAAAGCCACATGTTCACAGACAGAAATTAGCATATATTTTTTCCAAGTAAAAATAAGGAAGATTGTATTATGCTCTCAGCTGAAGTTTAGGGACGAGCACTCGATATTTGAACTCGGCCACCCTATCATGAACGATAAGCAAACAGTTGATACTGAAAATCATTGGCCGTAGCCTTCGCAAGAACCATTTCTTGAAATACAAGAGTTTTCCCGGTTGTTCCCGTGCAGTGACAGAGCCTTGCGATGCATGCATGGGATTTCCTTGCTGTAAGAGCCTTCAATTTTTTCTATGCTTTGGGCTGCCAACTAATAAAAAGCAACTCTGGGGAAATGGGTACTGCTACTTGTTGACCACTGACCTGCTCCAAGAATCCCTAAAACACACGACTTGGACTGGAAAAGAAGTATTTTATTGAATAACAACTGAGAAAAGAATTACACCTGGGCCAACAACGGACCCAATATTTATATACAATGCGCAGCTCTATGACCCTAAACTAAAGGGCTCACAAGAATGGGCCACTAATGGGCTTACAGAAACGAAATACAACAAGCACCCAACAATTACAAATAAACTCATTCAAATATTTCTAACACTACTCCTCATTACTAATCTAAGAAGAGAGCATTATTGGTGGCTCACATTAGAATGGAGGGGGAAAAAAGTTCACTACTCCTTACATTATAATTAAAGAAATGCCGGGCCATATATATACATATATAGTGTCAAGTGTCTACACTTGCCCCTTTCTCTTCCCAATTAAACATATATATAAATAAGATGCAAACGATACAATGGTCTCGTAAATGATGGGTGCTTTATAACCCCATATTCATGTAAAGCCAGGATGCATGTGTCTTGTTCATAGATCCTGATGCTCTCATGCATCATATTCTTCGTCTTTTCTACGTTTATTTGCTCAACTTTTCGACCTTCCATGCTGCTCCTCGCTTCTCACTTCATCCGTGCATGCATTCTGCTGTTCCAATTTCACTTTTGCCTAGCTATCAGTAATGATTCTCTAAAACCCGCTTGTTATGTTTGCCCCTTTAATGACCTCGTGGGTCAAAATAAACGAGTTAAATCAAAACTCAAGCCCGTTGGAAGTGACATTTTCTTTTGGCCAATTGTTAAAAGTGACGTTAAAATATCCTCTTCACGAGTAGAATATAATCACGAACAGAATCGAGTGAATTAATTTTATATATATTCTTATATTTTGTCTCATTTCTCTTTTATTCGGGAGATCTGTATAACTGTAAATACGATCATATATGGTTGATTGAATTAAGACTTACACACACACACGCATATATATGTTATATTCTATGAATTCACGCGCAGGACTAAATAATATTAGCACTAGTATCGCAATGATATTATTATTCATAACACACGCTAACTGATTTATACTTTTTACAAAAAAGCAGTTTTTTTAGGTGGGTGACATTCTCGGTTTTGAGCTGAGACTTGTGATCAGAATAGGGCTCCGAACCGAGTGCGACTCGTCTGACCAAACAAGCTGACCAAAAGCTACCTTGGCCTTCATGACTTCAGGGCCTTCTATTATCAGCTTGTAGCTTAATTTATCATTCTTCTTTGCAAAGACCAAGAAGTCGGGGATGATGCTGACATTAAACCCTTCTACGGGTGTTATCGAATTTTGGTAGACAGCAGGTCCCTCTCCAACGTTGGTGACAGTTCTGTGAAATTCTCTGACCGTCGAGGCCGAAGAATCGTTGGAATTGAAGAATGCAATAAAAGAGGGGTAGTTCAGGTCCAAGGAAGGGCTGGAACAATTAAAAGAAGAGGATCTGGTGATGGCCTTGATGTTCTGTTTAGTGTAGTTTAGCCCACACAGAAGATTCACATAATCTTCAGTTCCTGCGTCGTAAACGAGACCAGGGTCGAGTGCTTTATTGGGGCTGATATGGCCTGCTCCCATGGCCAAGGGAGAGGCTGCCTTGAATCCGTTCCCAACGTCTCTGATTAATCCCAGGCTGTTGTCGACCAAGTCCGATGATGTCATTATGGCAGATCGAATGGCGGCGGGGCTCCAATCAGGATGTGCTCCCTTTATGAGAGCTGCCACTCCCGCCACATGCGGGCACGCCATGGATGTTCCTGTCGCCAAGTTGAATTTGCTGGACAAGCTCTGGGACTTCACTCTAGCTACCGGGACATTTGTAGGCCATGCGGCTAAGATTGAGGTTCCAGGAGCTGTGACATCAGGCTTTAGGAGGTAAGGGCAGTTTTGGGATGGCCCTCTTGAGCTGTAACTGTCCACACTCGGTGCTCGTGTCTTACCCACAGTTGTGATCTTGAAAGACAGCCGGCTTACTTTCGGCGACTTACTATTGTTGATATAGTCCTTCAAAATTTCTCCATTTTCTGGACTCACGGAGATTGTCGGGACATTGCTGTACTGTAGGACGAGTATTGCGTCTGTGCTATTTGTTATGAAGACACCCCCCAACACTTCTGCTTTTTCTAGATTCATGATTTGATCGAACAGGTACCTATTCTGATAAGTGTCTTCACATACAACTATGCTGCTCCTCACTTTGATAAGTTTCTTCAAATTGTCACAATGTCCCATAAAAACCAGTGGGAGCTGGGTTGCGGAGAAGTTCCCTACGTAGAGGGACAAGCCAGTGACTGAAACTTGATTGCCAAGAGTTAGAACGCCATGAAATTCACGGTCCAGAGTGGAAGCAGCCACAGTTGTGACCCATGGCGTTCCGTTGTGCAAAGTTCGAAGACTCGGTCCTTCGTTCCCGGCTGATGCAGACACAAAAACGCCCTTCTCCGTGGCCGCAAATGCAGCTATGGCGACGGGGTCTTCGTACATTGGTTTCTCATTGAAGCCAAACGACAGGGAAAGAACATCTACCCCATCTGCCACGGCACTATCCATAGCGGCTATTATATCAGATTCGAGGGTTCCCTCTTCCCAAAAGGCTTTGTACATAGCCACTCGAGCCCGCTGAGCCATGCCTGTCATCGAACCAGCGGCATAGCCAAAGTAAGATGCATCCTTAACTTCCCTGCCAGCCGCGGTGCTTGAGGTGTGAGTTCCGTGACCTTCAGTATCACGAGCCGAATTCATGGATATTGTCACGTTGGGATGCTGGGCCCGTAGCCCTTTGTTGAAGAAACGAGCTCCGATGAGTTTTTTGTTGCACATGGACGGATCGAACTGGGTTCCATTCTCACACTTGCCTTTCCATCTTGAGGGTATGTCGGACATGCCTTTATCCAAAAAGCTTTGAGATTCCGGCCAGACCCCAGAGTCCACCAAGCCAACGATGATATCTTTACCATAGTCGGACGCAGGCCAGGCGCCGGAGAGCGGGTTGAGGCGAAGGAACCGGGGGGAATGAGTGGTGTCAAGTTTGACGGGCGATTCGGGGTAGGAAGAAACATAACCGGGGGAGTTTTTCAGGGCCCGAAGCTCAGAAGGGGACAACCTCGCACTAAAGCCATTCATGACATGGGAATAGCTATAGATGAGCTTTGAAGAAGGAGAAGTAGAGTCGGAAACAGCAGAGGCAAGTGTGGCCAGGTACCAGTCATGATGGGTGGAGAAGGCTTCGGGCATGGCCGATAAGTCCATATGGACGATATAATTCTCCGACGACGACTGAGCCAGCGATCCCCCCAAGTACGACAATATGGTGGTACAAAACATGCACAGATGCAGACCTGCACGCGAAGTCATGGCTAATCGAGTAGCTCTGAATTATCTGAACACTCAAGTGCGTGCTGAATCAATATGGGGAGTCGTGTATATATATAGTGGGTGTGGGTGAGTGAAGCCCAAAGCAGTCCTTGCTGGCCACACATGTTTTACAGTGTGTGTGTGTGTGTGTGTGTGTGTGTGTGGGTCCATATAATTACTTATTGGAGGTATAATTTAGGAAAAAGAGAGTAATACACATAATCAGGAGGTGCTCTTAAAATAGGATTAGCATGGTTGATTGAAGCAAATGAGGAAAAGGTCACGAACACAGCACCGCAAGTAATGACAGAATGACAGCTGAGAATGGCAAAAGATGAGGCTAAAGAAGGAGGGAGAGCATGAGAAGTGAGACTGAAATGGCAGAGCAACGGCCGGGAAAGGAGGAGCAAAATGGGGTGATTTCACGTTTTAAAATGATAATCACGACAAAACTGGACCGTAACCTTGCCCACTTGCTCCCTATGCGTTACGACGTTCTGTTTCTTTCGAGGTGGTAAGATTTATCATGTGCCTTCCTTCTATGGTTCTACCTGAATTATGTGCATCTTTCTCTTTTATGCCTTTTTGCTTCAAAATATGCACTTATATCCTTTGTGAACCATCTTTCACGTTATCATCTAAATAAGTAAATATCCCTGTTCTTCTTTAGCTGCAGAGATCCGTAGGTAGTTTTTTTATTTTTTTTAAACAAAATGTAATACTTCCCGAATCCTTAATATAAGACATATTTAACTAATTTGATTAATTTAAAAAGTTAGGCAAGTTAGTTAATTATAAAAATATGACATGTTTTTCCTAAAATATCATAATCATCTTTTTTAATATTCTCTCTCCCTCACTTACTTGATTATGGTTGAGAGAGTATTAAGAGGGGTAATTTAGAAAAAAAATAATAAATATGATAAACAGGTACAAAAATTGACTTAACATTAAGTCTTATATTAAAGACCGGAGGAGTAGTATAATTTATCGTTTACGAATAAAATTATACGCTTCTCACGTCTTAATTATAGAAAGCACACTTATGTTTTGATTTGATAACATAGCCATGAATAAGATAATGTAAGAAGTTAATCATACATACAATTTATATTCACGGTTGATTCTTATTTTTCTCCTCGTTCTTGATATGAACTCATTTGAGATGAACTAAGCGAAGAAATCAAACCCGTCACGGAAATGATCACCCTCACTTGCCATAAGTTACAAAAAGTTTTGTGAAATTCATAATAAAAGGCCCCGAGGCTTAGGGGTGTTTAGAAACGCTGAAAATAATAAGAAAAACTGCTCACAAGAGCCTCCAATTTTTAAAATAATCGATCGAGTACTGAATTCAGAAGTGGCGATTTTAAACTTTTCTACGGCAAGTATTTCAAGATGTTAAATTGAGGAGCCATCTTGAAATTGAGTGTAGACTTTCGTTAGTGACACTTCCTAGATATCCCGTGAGAATGAAATCTGAGGTGAGGTGTTGATTGAGTCAGAGATCCTTCGTTGCCGTACAAATTTCATGTGGGCCAGTACCCTGGGCCCTGCCATGCTCTTCGCCGTCTCTCTTAATTGTCTTGGGCTCCTGGCCTTCTATTTCTTTGGATGGTTACGTGATTTGTTGTGCCTTGGGGCGAGTTATAGGTTGGTTTTGTCTTCCCCCGTAAAAAAACCAGTAGTGCGTGACAAGCGAGGCCTATCTAGTATTGGGCTCTTATAGGGGAACGAAATATCTATAAATCTCAGCCAAGCAATGCTAGTTCCGACTAAAGGCGTGTTTGGATTAGTGGTTGAGAAGTAATTTTTTTTTCAATTTGACTTTTACAGAAGTCAGATTGGAGAAAAGCAGCTTTTTTGAGCTTATTATATAAGTCTGTTTTAGTGACAGAAGTCAGATAGCCCCACCGCAGATCCAAACATGTAAAACCACAGTCACCTTAAAAGCCAGACTGGGACGCACATTTGAGGGTCCAAACGTGGTCCCAAACGGACCCTAAGTCTCTGGCTATGTAATAAATTAAAGTTTGACTTCTCACTAAGAGAGGTATTTATAATTAGTACCTGATAATGTCTCAAATTTTAAAAAATAGAGGTAAATAAATCAATTTCGGGGAATAAAATTCACTTGTTGCTTCAAATTACTTGTATGAGCTCACAGAAAATGCAGTGCAGCCAAGTACACGTTCACCAGTTCTTCCCTAGATCCACAATATTCCACCACGCTTGCCAACAAAAATCCATACAATAGACATGACCGGATTCTCTGCTCTGCTCATTTTTTTCATTCTCTTATCCTAATTCAGACTGTCTGATTTATAGTTAATGATCCAAATCTAACTTTTCCTTTTACAAGTCGGAAAAGATTTTTTTTTTCAACCTGTTAGTAATTTTTTTACGAAACATCTAGTCTAAACCGCTCTGTCCATATCTACAGTGGGGAACGGAGAAGATTTGTGGTATAGCAGAGTGAACTACTCAAAAAAAAAAAAAAGTGGTCCTGAATTAATTTGAGAACATAATAAAATAATCACAATGACGATTAAAATTTGAAAACAGAGAGAGCCGATCCAAGTGCTAGTTGTCCCCAATTGCTGCTATGCGCGGACAAATTCTTTGTTGGCTAGGGATAACTCTGAAGTCCCTACCCCCCATAAATTCCAGCACAGCATAGCTTGATAAAATGAACAGAAACAAATGGGGACCCCCAAATATAGGCAAGAAAAATAATGCATGGCATGTCAATATTTAATTGGCTGCGTATATGGCAGAAATCATTTTCACTGAAGTCGAACGCTTTGTAAGATTGGGATGGAATATTTAATCTAACCAAATCGTCTGTTTAAATTCCAAAGGGGCATCATTTCAACCTCCTGCTTGGGGCTCCCATTATGCTATTGGTCATTCTTTCCAAGTTTCCAACAGTCAAGTTGTTCTTCTCCCTAACTCAATGATCACTTGGTCACATTGGTCGTTCTTTGGTTCCTCATATTTCAGGTCAATTATCGCCATTGGTTCAGTGAACATCTGGTTAGTCTTTTTGTTTGTCCTGAAGAACATTTTGTTGGGCTTATTGTTTCCTTATGGCATTTTTTTTTTAATGACAAATCAGCAAGGTCACATCATCCACTATGGACTTTGTCCTCAGGAACTGTTGCAAAAACTTATGAACCACGAATGTGAGTCCATCCAAAACCTATTAGGAATAGCTTCCAATGCCTGTGAATGCCAAAACAAATGGCCTGTAACTTGACCAGTTGATTGAGAAAATCTTGAACCATGTACCTACTTTTTCCCAAATATTTTAAATATTCCCCCAGCCACCAGCAATGATTCTTTTGCAGAAATAAAAATTGCATTCCATGAGCCACTGGTTTAGGATTATTTTTTTTGGGTTTACCAATAACAGAAAAAGAAATTTTTGTTGTCGAGCCACAGTACAGCAATGCTTTTTCTTGCCATTTCCAATCGCAGTCTGAGGTTATTCCTTGCTATAATTATTAATAATTATTCCTTTCTTCATTATTAATTATCTTTTGCTTTCTAATTTTTTTGGCCCCGACAGTAACCTACCAGTATTCATTTTATCTGCCGCTCCCCATCTCTTGAAATAGAATTTTGATAAATGGAAAGCTGCATTTTTTTTTTTTTAATGTATCCATTAAGTGCTTGGTTGGAACGAGGGAGGAATCCTTCAAAAGTAATTTTTTAATCATGATTTACGAGATCAAAATCATAATTTATAAAATACGAGATAAATATTAAAAAAATAATTTTGTCTCAAATTATATGAATAAGTGTTTTTGGACCCAATCATGATGCCAAATAAGCACTAAGACTAAATCTACCCTTACAGTTTAGCCTGGGCCCTTGCGATTCCAAGCGTCTTTGCGGACAAAATCATGTTTATTGACCAAAAAGACAAAAAGTACAATCATGTTTGAAGACTTAACATTGCAAAACTTGACGACATGTCTTGAATAGGCGTGGGACCAAAGCTTTTTATAAACATAACTGCGCAACCAACAACATAAAGTGTACTAGTATAGCAGGAACTTTAATCAAGAGAATTTGTGTCATTAAAATTAATACACGAGCACATCGCTTTTATGGGATACGATGTCCCAGCAGAATTAGTATCATAAGAAGAGGTGTCTATGGCGCTGTACTTCTATCTGATAATCATTCATTAATAATCAGGCATGTATTAAAGAGGCCGCTCTGCAGCTTAGCCCTTTACAGTCAAGATATTATCACTAACCTTTGAATAAACAATCTACCATGATAACAATATATTTAGCTTATCAAATCATTTCTAAGAAGTCATGAAATCTTATTCTTCTTTCTTGCAAGGGACTAAGTAATCGCCATTGAACATCAAATAGCAGCATACGTATCTTTAGAAGCTCATATTGCAAAAACAAAAGAATACATTTCAAGTGAATGTTGGCTTTGATGACACACTCGTACCAATCAAAGTAAATAACATGTCTAATAAGATTAAAAGAATTCTTCCCTCTACAATATTTAGACAACACATTAGAGAACCGGAATATCTTGAGATACAAGTTAATACCAGAAGGCAAATAAGCATTCCTGCAGAATCTACAAAAAAAACCAGGCAAGCATACACGAATAATACATACAGGAGAGTAAATGATGTTCGTGTCATCTCTATATTTGGCGTCAATTCACCTTGTTGTCTTGTGAATCAGCTCCAGAAAGGCTACTGGTCTTCGGTTTCTTGGTTTCTGCTTATGGACTTGCTAGTTTGGACACTACTTTCATATCCACTACTTTCACCTGATTCACATATTTGCTTATCCTTCAACCCATCTCTCGTGCTCATCCGCTGGGAGCGTCCGTTTTCCCTTCCGGTTCTTCGGTCCTAAAAGAGTTACAATTGACAATCAAAGTGACGCCTGAACAGAGGAAGAGAGCATGGCGCACTGCAATAATGATCTAAATTTGTCTGTTTGGGAGACATAAGACACTGTTCTTTTAAGGAAGAAAACAACAAGATTAACAAGTCATAACAATTTGTTTGTGGACAAGAAAAGATCCGTGATGCAGAAAAGTTCTTGGTAAGGCATGCTTCATACCTAAAATGTAGCAGAGATGTAGATGGAAATGAGAAATTTACAGACTTACATCTCGAAAAGGGAACTCATCAGCTTCAAGCATATGTATAATATGGCCCATCTTTGGCCTTTTCTGGGCATTTGGATCCACACATCTCAGAGCTACTAATAAAGCACGCTTCAGTGCCCTTGAAGAAGGCTTCTCAGGTAGCCTAGGATCAAGCGCCGCCTCTGCATTCCGGTTAGCAACCATGGACTTCAGCCACTCAACCAGGTTCACCTACAAGATTGAATCCTCAATTATTACCAGAAATAGCACATTTGAGGGTGGAGTATGCTTGAAATGACCTCGTGACATGATACTCGTATAAAATCACCAGACAACCTCTCCAGGAGGCCGGCTGTAATCGACCGGGTTTCTTCCAGAAATTATCTCCATGATAAGCACACCAAAGCTGTACACATCACTTCTTTCGTTTAACATGCCAGTACTGGCATATTCTGGAGCTACATACCTGTGAAACAGACCAAGTCACCTGTCCAGTGAGGTCCAGGTCACCACTGTTAAAAACAATGTTTTAATATTTTTTCTAAGAAGAAATCAAACTGACCCGAATGTTCCCATCACACGTGTTGTTACATAACTTCTCTCTGATCCCAAGAGCTTTGCAAGGCCAAAATCAGAGACTTTTGGATTCCATTGCTTATCGAGCAATATGTTGCTTGACTTGATATCACGGTGAACCACCTTAGGTTCGAGTCCCTCGTGAAGGTATGTCAACCTACATATTCCCCCGTCGTCAATTTGCAATCACGTTAAACAAGAAATAATGTTGGAGAAAAAGAGAAATTCACGGAAATGCATACCCTTTAGCTGTTCCAAGTATTATATTCATGCGAATATCCCATGTCAGAGGGCTAGAAGGCCCAAGGTCCCCGTGAAGCCACTGTTCTAGGTTTCCATTGTTCACATACTCGTACACAAGCATCCTGCAATATTTTTAGTACATTCAGGTGAAATTTGGCGCAAAATGTTTAGGCATCCAGCGCAGTAGTTTGAAAGTCTTAACAACTATAAAGGGAAATCAAAGATGTAAATAATGAACAATGAAAAACATACCGATGGGCTCCTTCAACACAATATCCAAGTAACCTCACCAAATTCTTGTGCCGAACACGTCCAATTGCTTCAACTTCTACCTTAAATTCCTTTTCAGCTTGTCCCCTACAACATCAGTGCGCAAACCATTTAATGGAAGATGGAGTCCATAACAACTTATACCATATGACAAAGAAGATTACAATCAAGTACGGCTTACCTGTTGTTCAGCAAATTCTTAATCGCAACTTTGGTATCATCCTCCAACACCCCCGCGATAAACAATTCCGTAGCCGCCTTCACCTACGACGTTCTCGTCCGCAAACCCGTTGGTAGAGACCTCGAGCTCTCTGAGAGTGTACCAATGGCCCCACCCAAATGCGAAACCTCAGGCACAGAAATTGAACCCTGGTCACCACTTCCATGCGATGAACCACCACCCTTCTCAGGATACGAAATCCGGTGATCTTTACCAATCTCTATGTGAATTCTTTGGCTACCATCCCCCTGCTGCTGAACGAGCATGGCTTGGGCCCCATCCGCCTTAGCCTCTGCTTCTGGATACGAGTCGGACTTTCCATGGCTTGGGTCACCCGAAGGGTCAATCCTGATTTCCTGGATCTCCTTAGAGACATTCGGAATGGTAGGATTGTGTGAAGAGTTGTGGTTGGAGGAATTGTTGTTGCGCTTGGTGAACCAGAGAGATATGAGAAACAGAACAATAACTAGCTGCTCCTACGCAAATGCCCAGCACAACCCACAATCGTAACCCAAAAATTGAGGTGTGCGTCGAAAGCTGATCGTTCAGAAACACATAGTTCGTCATTGCTCTCTCCTCTTCCTTCCTCTCAACAGGGATTTAATTTAATTGGCTAACACAGTCGCAGGCATGTTGATAGAATCAGGCCGCTAAAGAGGCAGAGGAAGAAGAAGGTACAGCAAGATGTTAGAAGGACGGAGAGTGGGTGTGGCAGTGGAACGAAGTGGGGTTTAGACAGAGAAGGAATGGAGCTGGCATGATGGGACTTGTATAATAGACGAAGGAAATTTCCACTATGAAGTGTTTTACTATTTTCTCGGTGAGGCCCCTTCCCTTCTGTGTGTTCCAAAACGATGTTCTGATTTATTCCCAGAAAGTAAGGATAGTTGCACTTAGCGTCTCAGCAGCATCAAAACCCTGTCTGCTTCTAATTTCATGTTTGGGTCAGAAGTAACTGTGTAAAGAGATAGATACGCCGTATTAGGGGATTGTCTAAATGTTTATGAAATCCTGTTGTCGGGATTAGTACTGACCCATACCATTTTGATTATAAAATTCTAAAAGCATCGGCCTTTCCAGGAATCGACTTCATTTTATAATGCAGGGAGCATCGAAAAGTCAAGATGCCCACCGGGTGCTCTATTTTATTATTTTAATTTAATCAATGAAATTAATCATCTGGGAAGGTTGACCCTTGTTCTGGACTTTCTTAGTGTTGGTTGGTCGTGATTAATTTTCAACCCGTGAATGAATTCATGAATTTAAAGCTTGAGCATGAAATTTATAGTATTTCTTTGACATCAATGTGTCATAATCAAACTATATGTGTGAAGTTCACTTTAATGCCTCCTAGGTTTGGCACTCGGGGGATCCAGAACTCAGA